>NW_028295881.1:0-18586 GCF_964197995.2 Scardinius erythrophthalmus
AGGCATTCATCTTTGTTGCTTTTGTAAGGCAGGGCAAGCCAAGGTCAGCAGCTGAGTGAAGCATCTTTGTGAGAAGGCGGACTCAGAGAACAGCAGACTGGACAGGAGGCCACGTGTCGCTGGCAGGATTAACAATGGTCATTTCACAGAGGAACAGCCTATTTTCTCTTCCGTTTGTTTCGAACACCCGAAACACCCTCTAGCCACTTAGGGCCTGCCCTCTCCTTGACATTTGACCCCTGACTGCTCACAGGTGCTGGCCCCACACATATTCAGGTCTCTTCCGTGCTGACACGAGAAAGAATGAGGTGCAAAAACCTTCCACCGGTGCCCCAAACACCCTCAAGTCTCTACCCATGACCTACCTCTTTCACCTTCTCGAAGGCTAGGAGAAAAATGAGAGCAGCTCATGTTAGGAAACACTTTCAATTTGTCTCTGGGTAATATGCGAGCTATTGCATTAAAGACAAATAGCATCCCCCTCTGTTTCCTTTATCACTGTCAAGGCAATTAATAGGCCAAGGACCCTTTTACTGGGTTAGCAGACAGAGGGCAAGACGAGAATCTCTCATACGCGAGCCAACACGTCCCATCATCATCACCACTCTCAGAATGCACACAGGTTAGCACATTCATTTTTAAGATAATAATATATCTGTCAGCTAGTGTTTTAATGTACAGATGGTAGGTTATGAGTACTAAATGAGAGTTATAAGCAGGTCAAGACAGCATCTGTGAACGCTTTTCACATTTTTCGAAGAATGTGAAATTCTGTGGGATGAATTCACATTTACGCATGTGTATATAAGTTTATGCATTCTCTGGGAACCGAACCCCTGACGTTGGTGATGCCAACACCTATAGTTTAATAATTTGAGCATTTGGAAAAGCATTTCAACAGATAAAAAAAATGTTACAGAGATCATACTGCACTCTCATTAAAAGCATCATCAAATCTGTGTTCATTTATTAAATGAACACAGCGGGCATGAAACCAATTCTGCAGATTTCTGCGAGCTCAGATTCCATTATAAGTGGTACTTTTTCAAATTGACTCAATTTGATATGTATCCCTTTAAGGCTATCTTATATATGAAGCAAACTGTTGGAAAATGTAGCTTTAACTGTAGTGTCATAGTGGACACAATGAAAAGAAGTTTTAAAAGGTGCCATGCCACTTTAACAAGGTGTTTTATCCCTATCTAGGTATAGTGTCAGCCATGAATTGAACATCACCTTTATTAACATAGTCAAGGACATCATCAAATCTGCATCCATTTATCTGTATCACTGTCCATAAGGTATTATTATATCATGACAACTAAACAACAGGAGTGCCAGACTTAATGTTGTTCAGTGCTTTGTAAGTGTTTATGTGGGGGGAAACATGAACAGTTGTCAGGATCTTCCTCCTTTTTTGCACAAATTTGATTTCGAGGAAGTGGACGTTTGCGTGTAAGTGTGTGTAACAAAACGATAAGAGAAGCAGGATCTGATACAGGATGATAAAACAGTTTTGCTGATGTCAGGATGGATTTTTGCATTTCACAGGGGAGGAATTGGATGTTATCTGTGTCAGGGGAACATTTTTCCCCCGGAGGCTGCCCTGGGGCCATAGCCTTTCCCTGCTCACCCACAGACACAAAGCTAATCTCTCTGTGCATTGCTCAACAACATGCAGTCATGATTCGTGAAAAACAAATGAATGGCATATAAGCAGCTTTAATTCATTGTACACATTCCATACAACTTCTCCAAATTCATTTAATGTTGAGAACATCAACGGCTGCTCAAAGCAGTTAGGATGGGGCAAAGGGCAGGTGAGGTCTGCGCCTGTGTGTGGTAGAGTGAGAGAGAGAGAGAGACTCGGGTCTACTTGTCTGTGCGCCTTTCAGCTAGTCCAAGCCTGATCTCCGACGGCTGCCCGGCTACTTTACATGTCTCATTTGAATATATTGATTGGGCCATCTGTAAGCCATTTATCTCTTTCAAAGAACCGTTAGAACAAGCCACCCCTCCTTCCTTCCCGCCCACCCGTGTCTCCTCTCACATTTACACACATACACGCACGAATGCTTGCACACACATACGCACACACAAGCACGCACACACGCACGCCTCCCCCACCTTTAGATACACACAAATGAACACATATGTGCATCTAAACAAAGCCACCACTTCGACATGCTAATGTACAGATGATGATAATAGAGACGCAATATGCAAAATATATGTACATATATATATATATATATATATATATATATATATATATATATATATATATATATATATATATATATATGTATATATATATATATATATATATATATATATATATATATATATCAATACATAATAATTGACAATGGCTTTATCTAATCAAAATTGTCCTTCATCTGTCTCTGTGTGGAGTTTTCTCTGGGAACAGAGTGATTTAGGACCATGGACAGTGCCTTTAATGCCAGATTCACCTCAGCAACATGTAGGCCCAAAGTCCCTTTATGGAAGTCAGTTCACTTGGCAGCCATCTTGGTAACTCTTTCCAAACATTTATGTTTTCTAGTATATAAACAGTGTTGTTATTGTAAACTAAGAGTAAAATTATTAAAAACATAAATATTAGATTTTAAACTTTTTAAACTTCATCACTTCAACTTTTTAAGCATAAACTTAAACTCCAAAAATCTGAAATAAAATAAGTTTAAGTGCTAAGATTACTAAAACTGAAATAAAAAGTATATAGGTATAAAAAATTAAAAAAAATACAGCAAATGCACATACAATTTCTAAACTAAAATGAAAGCTGAAAATATAAAAATGTGTTATTTATTAATAAATACTATAAAATACACTATAAAATACACTATAAATAACACTAAATACAAGTATAGCTGGAATCTATTTGTATGGAGAAAGACTGAAATATCTATTGTTTGTTTGTCACAATTACTTTTTAAATTATTATTCATATATTATTTTTCATATTAATGTTTAGGATAGTTAATATTATGGTAGCCTGTTTCCACCTCAGAGTAAAAAAAAAAAAAAAAAAAAAAAAAGTGATCATGAGCTTAAGTTAGATATAAGAAATAAAGTCACATTGCAAAATATAAAGTTGCAATTGGAAGAAATAAAGTTAAATTAGTACTTTTGTATTTTATTTTACGGAGATAATATTTGTATTTTAAAGAGGTAATGGGCTCACATACAGTATAATGCACATTCTGCCTTAAGCAAACAATATCAAAAAGGCAATTGGCTATTTAACCTGAGAAGTGTGGCTTTCATTCTTGTAGTTGCCACATTGAGCATCTCCTCCTATACTCTTTCTGATGTGGGCACATAAATATATAATAAAAAACAATTAATAAAAGTACAATATGTTTTTTGTTTTTTTTTTCAAATAGAAAGTAAATAAGCTAATTAATGCATTGGTAGGGTGAAGGCAGCTGTGGTAATCTTCTCATATCACAATCGTCATAGCGTGTTGTTAGAGCGAAGGCAAGGTTGAACCATCCCATTGTGCCGAGACGCAGGGACCCATCTGCAAGCAGCAGATATTATTTAGAGATACGCAAGCTCTGTGAATAAAGCAATTGTACCACTTTGCCTGTCTGAGCTGTGCGAAAACCTCCTTTTACAGTGGACTAGACACCAGACGTCCTGTTCTGGCCTCGTCTCAGCTTCTTTTGGCCTGTCTGTGCTTCTACATCATCAGTGGAATCAGCTGATACAGCAATAACCTCATTGGCCGGATGCCATTTCCATGCCTGGTTTTGCACACACATTGAGAGGATCTGGTCTCATCAGGTGATGTTGGTGATGGCAACAATCATGGTGGTTTCTCACAGTGTCATTTGAATTTTTACGAGTCAAGCAGAGCTGACGGTGACCTTTCTGTGGTGCGTAAGTGCAGGCCCAGCAGATGGTGGAAAATTGGACGGACTTTCTGGGCCATACGGAGCATATGCAGTGAGTTTGTGGAGCCTCGCCGTAGAGCGGCGGAGCCCGGGACGTGGACGGCCGCCCGGTGAGACTGGCACAGCTTGCTGACATTGGCATGGTGCAAAGGTACAGCACGCCACCCTCTGAGCGCCTCTTTCCCTTCTTATCCCTCGTTCAAACACAAACCCACTGGACCCAACGAAACGAAGAGGTACTTAACCCTGTGCTAATCACATTAAGAGAGACAATGAGAGCTTGCTCATGGCTGGGACTTTAATCTACAGTAGGTTAACCTGAGGACTGGAAATCACAGTGGTTTGTGAACAAACCCAGACCTGTATGGTAAGTGATAGAAATCAAACCAATAACTGACACGCTTTATCATTTTTAGCTGTAAGTTGCAATAAGTTGCAGTTAGAAGCAAACTTTTTTTGAAAGAAGTCTCTTATGCTCACCAATGCTGCATTTATTTGATCAAAAATACAGTAAATCATTAACATTGTGAAAATATAATTACAATTTTTCTCATTTAAAATATTTTAAAATGTAGTGTTGGCAAAGCTTAATTTTCAGCATCATTACTCCAGTCTTCAGTCACATGATCCTTCAGAAATCATTCTAATATGATGATTCGGTGCTCAAATAAAATTTCTTATTTTTATTCATGTTAAAAACGGTTGTGCTGCATAATATTTTGTGGAAACCGTATTTTTCCACAATTCTTTGATGCATAGAAAAATGTCTTTTCTGACACTGAGCATCAATTTAAAAAAAAAAAAAAAATCTTACTGACCCCAAACTTTTGAATGGTAGTGTAAGTTTGATAAAATCTTTTAATTGCATCAACAAATGTCTGAAAAAGCCATTTTCTCAAAAACTAGGTTTTATGACAGCCAACATTTAAATGATTAGGCTATATGTCGAGAATGGTTTGGATTAGAAACATTAAGAAAGATTTTTTTCATCTTTTTCAGTGATGGAGCAGGTCACAAGGTTCTCATTTCAAAAATTCCCCAATTTATAATCTATTACAGTAGAAGTCAAGCAATGGCAGTTGCATTGTATGTTCTATGCTAACAGAGGTAGCCAATGTCCAATTCTGACCGTTTGAGTGACACCTGCTCTGACTGTTAGATCTGCAAGCATCCTATTGTACTGTGTCCTTCTTTCCCATCACTCTGCATCAGCAGTGTTCTGTCTTACTCCCAGATAGCATTCCTTTTTTTTTTCTTTCCGCCTCTCCCCCCTTCAGATGTCAGCATCTGTACACAATTCCTGCGCTGCAAATCCTTCAACTGGATGGATGAACGTCCGCAGCCCATTCATCATCGCTCTTATCCCCTGCCCTCGCCGCTGTTTTTACATCATCCTGTAGTCAACTTGACAAGTGATGTCCCAGTCTCTCTTTCTCTCTTTTTTCTCTCTCTTTGCCTTCTCCCCACCCTCTGTCCATATCTTGGGTCCGTTCCTTTCCCTTCTCCAGCCTGCACCACTGGGACCAGTGCGGCACTGTCCGCTCTAGCCGTAAAAGGCCTATAAAAAGCTAACACGGCGAAGAAAGGGTAATGATGAAATTTAACTGCTTGCCTTGGCGCACCTGGGGTCTGGTGTGGCCCGGGGCCTTAAATCGCTTCCCCAATCGTTGCCACCGGAGGGCCCAGTGCACTGAACCAGAACTGTCCCGCCGAGGTCAATGCCACTGCAGAGAGGGAGAGTTATTTCGTTTTAAAGATGTGATATAGATTTTGTGGGATCTCATTTGAGCCTGAATAAAAGAGCTGGCCAGAGGAAGTTTGAAATATGGTGGACGAGAGACTCTGCTTGAGAAGGACAGTAACTGTAGTGCTGTTTAACCTGCAGCGGGCCGGATGACTGCTGGGATCAGCATTGCATGCTGGTGCTTAGACTTGGCCTGTGTTTATATTAGCATTGGGGAAGCTGGTTTGAAACTGGAGCTTCCCAAGATATTCGTAATTTGAAGTTAAACTATATACTAGGTGATATGCTCAAAAAAAGATAGCATTATTCAATATTTTTACTGGAGAACATTGACATTTTTGCTGTGTATTTAAAGCAGTAAAATAGTATTTCAAATATTTTAATATTAATTATATTTAAAAATAAAAGTTCTGTCCTACAGGTTTGGAACGACTTGAGTGTGAGTAAATAATGACAGATGAATTTTCTATTTTGTGTGAACTAACCCTTTAAAGCTACACCGTAAAACTGCCATTCTTAATGAATATTGTTGTTTTTCAGCTAAAATATTTTTCAAATAATATTTTAATTCTTTAAGTGCACAGCAAAATAACTTTTTAACAAGTTTTTAATGCGTTTGTTGACATGTTCTCCAGTAAAAATATCTAAAAATCCCTAAAACTTTGAGAAACAATACTGCAATTTCAGAGAATGTATCTTCGTATCTTTCAGATAATGTTACATTCTCTATAGAATGTATCTTTCAGAGAATGTATTTTTAATTCAAGTAGCCTATATTTTGTCTTTCACATAAATTACAAAATACAACAGTATAAGACCTCTGAAAATAACTCCTAATATGTTATGCATTGTTTCTTTTCAAAGTCATGAAGAAGTTTATTTTAAGGTGTCCTTGTAACAGTGTAACTATAGTAAGGAGTAATTTTAATTAACAATATGTACTTACTATTTATAATTAAGGTTAGGGTTTGGTTTAGGGTTGGTTGCATGTAATTAAGCATTATTTACTGTTATTACTACAGTAAGTACATGTAACGTGACAAGGACTGTAAAATATTTATTGTTACTTTTTGTGGTTTATTTAAATCTGTCTTGCATTACTCAAAGCAGTACTTTTCTGTCACAAAATATCACTCAAAATTGGGTGTATGTACACTAAATACAAGTGATTAAAAACCGAAAACAATCAAATTTCTTTAAGATACAGTCATAAGAAAATAGCATTTAGCTTAATGTTAAAAGCAACCAAATGCAGCAATTATGTGAAGCATTTTGTAAACCACTTGTTTTATATGAACTGTCTGGATGAATCGGTTCACTAAAAAGATTGAATAGAGGACACTTTCAGAGTGAATTTGATTACTCAGCTTGGCTACAAAGCTGTGTGTTCAAGCAATGTAACAAAAACAGCAATGTAGTGGACCACACCAAAAAGTAGCTTGAAAACTTGAACACCTAAAAAGCGACACTGTTTTGAAAACAGTTTAACTACCATCATGCTACTAAAAATGTAGTGTCCACATACAGTCATACACTGGCTGTATCTGTCCATCTCAGCATGCCTGGCGCTGCCAGGGCATGACTATTTTCAGTTCAGTGACTGACTGGCCCATGCCCAGAGCTCAGTCAACATCCCTGAGTTGAGATCCTGGCAAGCTATTGTTCAGGACTCCGCCTCCCACCTGTCCCTGGCTACGGCACAGGCCCTTCTCTCTCTTTTAGCTCAGAGCCTCCTGGCCTGCCGGCGTGGAAAATCACCCTTTGATGGGCCGGCAGAGCTGGCAAAGGAAGCAGCCATACTGCAGATATATATATATATATATATATATATATATATATATATATATATATATAGAGAGAGAGAGAGAGAGAGAGAGAGAGAGAGAGAGAGAGAGAGAGAGAGAGAGAGAGAGAGAGAGAGAGAGAGAGAGAGAGAGAGAGAGAGAGAGAGAGAGAGAGAGAGAGAGAGAGAGAGAGAGAGAGAGAGAGAGAGAGAGAGAGAGAGAGAGAGAGAGAGAGAGAGAGAGACTAAGTCCAGGCTGCATTGTCTCCTGCTTATGGAATGTTGTAATCCTGGTAAACAGCTATTGTCATCCCCCATTAAATTTTACTGTTAATAAGTTATTTTAGGGTGTTTAAATTGTTCTTGCACTGTAATAAAGCATTACTATTTTAGTAGTATAATCTGTAGCTAGTTTGCATCCAGTATAATATAAATTCAAGTCTATATGTTTTTTATTTTGAGTTTATTTTGAAGACATGGTAATAAAAAACTAGTCTGAACATCCATTTAAAAAAACAGTTCTGGTCCCGGATGTTGCTCGATGAATACAGCATTCTAGTTTATAATATAAAATATAAAATTCTAAAATATAAAATATACAGTATATATATATATATAAAAACATGTTTTTATGGTTTAAGTTTTAGTTAGTGATAATAACACTGAGATATATTAATATATTTCAGACATAATGTTGTCTTCATCATATACAGTACAGCGACCCTTATGTTTTAGGAAGAAAAACAGAAAGATAATATAATAATATTTTTCATTTGCTTGAAATAACCTGTAAAAAAAAAAAAAAAAAACATGTCCTAAATATATTTTTTTTATGCGGTAATCTTTACCTTAAGAAATAAGGAACACTACACACACCATTTAAAAACACAGTAGACCACCCATCAGAGCTACGCGTGTGGGGTTGCCCACGACAAGCCTATTTACTGCTCTTGGAAATGACTTATTACTAAAAGGATTATCATGACACACATACAAACACAAACATGGTAATCCTCATTAAAACTTGGAAAGCTCCACCAATGCAATCCAACTGATGCCCCTGTAGGATGTGCTACGAGTACGGCAGCCAAAACACAACAGACCCCTCTCATCCACAGAAGTGCTGACTGTAACGGGACGGTAAGGAATAGAGGCAGTGGGAGACTGAAGGAGGGCAGGAGAGAGATAGAAAGAAAGCAGGTGCTGCTGGGGGTCCAGAAAAGAGAAGTGCAGAGAGGAAGAAAGAGAGAAAAAGAAACAGAGGAGGAGACAGAGAAATGCAGCCAACGTGGTCGCGGCAGAAGGGCCCCCTGCTTTTGATCTGCCAATTCGAATGTAATAACAGATAAATAGACAGGGCTCTCTGGGATACAATGGCAAACAGCTTGGGCCTGCCAAGGGAAAGAGAGCTAATGCTCTCCCTCATACACAGCCCCTGCGGCAGGCCTGGCTCTCTCAGCCCCACTGTCACACTGAATGATAAAGCAGACAGATTGCTCAGAACGGCAGACACTTTGATACCCAGCAGCTCCTGAGGCGCAGCCGGAGTGCCTCTTTAGCCATTCACAAGTTAATGTGCCAATTTGTTTTCCAGCATGCCTCAAGGAGAATTTATGGCGATGGACTGAGAGCAACGAGTAAATACTAATAAAATGCTCTTTTTGCGGCAATTTGTTTAATTGGCCACAGTGGGGATGGGCTCGTTGAGCTGGAGTGAGATGACCCTGAGAAGATGGCTCTGCAGATGTTTGCCACATCTCCCTTAACGGTGATCTAAGCGGCGCCGTCTCCCCCTCTAATCGGCCACCCGTGGAAGCACTTATCACCACTATACGCGCAAAAGCCTAAGCTAAACGCATAAACGTGAATGTAAATAAATAATAAAGAGAAAGTATGGAGGACAATTTTTGACCTTCATGAGGACATAACGGAGGGATGGTTAAACTTTTGTTTGGTGTCCTCCGATTAGCAACGGAGCAAGAGATTTGGTGTGCAAGCTTCTCTTAAAGCTAGCCAGATACCAATTAAAGGCCTCTTTGTTCTGCACATTATCTCTAGTTGCACTGTAAATTAGGCATGCAGATTGCAAAAATCAACTAATATTGGATAAATCTACTACACCTAGCTTGAGGGAGTCTGTCATTTACATAAAAGAATTAAGCATTAGTCCTCCATTCAATCTTGTTCCCCAGATTTGAATAAGCTGCTAAAATCATAATTTTAATTTTACTCCTTCACACACACACACACACACACACACACACACACACACACACACACACACACACACACACACACACACACACACACACACACACACACACACACACACACACACACACACATACTATATATATATATATATATATATATATATACATATAATTTATATTAATACTTTAATTTCTAGTATTTTTTTATAAATACACGTGTTGTAAAAAAAATGTTTTACATTGATACCAAAGTTTCTATTTCAGATAAAATATGTTCTTTTGAAGTTTCTATTCATCATCAAAGAATCCTGAAAAAAAAAATATTGTGGTTTTCACAAAAATATTAAGCAGCACAAATAGTTTTCAACATTAATAAGAAATGTTCCTTGAGCACTAAATCAGCATATTAGAATGATTTCTGAATGATCATGTGACACTGGAGACTGAAGTAATGATGCTGAAAATCCAGCTTTTCTCAATTTTAAAATACATTAGAAAACAGCTATTTTAAATTTAAACTTTTTCATCAAATTAATTCCTCTGTGAGCATAAGAGAATTAATTAAAAAATGTATTAAAAAAACTTTACCGACTATTTAGTTTGTCTATATATGCACACAGAGTTGTAATCGAAATCATTCAACCCCCATTGCAAAATAGGTTTCTTCGCAAAATTTGCAGACTTTCAGCTGTTTGCAATGAACAAATCAAATTAAAGTAGTTAAAATAGCTCAACACAACAGATGTTTCAAGTGGTTTCCCCAAATTCAACCGAAAATGCAACTTTTATTGACTTCTGCAGTCTCAAAATTATTTAACCCCCTGAATACAATCCCTCACAACTGCACAAATCTGCATAACAGGTGTTGTCTCAAGCACACCTGATGCAAATAATCAAGGGCTTCATTAGTTGCATCAGGTGTGCTTGAGCTAGAACACATTAAATATCTGAGCTGGCTAGGTTTGTTGAGCGTCACGTTTGACTGCATGTTAGAAATATGGTCAAATATATATATATATATATATATATATATATATATATATATATATATATATATATATATATATATATATATATATATATATATATATATATATATATATATATATATATACATATATATATATATATGTGTGTGTGTGTGTGTAAAAAAAAAGGTCCAAAAATTTAAGAGAAGATATCATCACCCTTCACAAACAATGAAAAGAATATAAAAAGATAGTGAAGGCACTAAATGTTCCTAGAGACACCATTGGAGGCAGAGTTTGCAAGTTCAAAGTTAAAGGAACAGTGGTTACACTACCTGGACGGGGCAGAAAAAGGAAGCTGTCAACGGCTGCAACCAGATTTCTGAGAAGGCAGGTTCAGAAAAACCCTCGAGTGACTGCAAAAGACCTGCAGCAAGACTTGGTGGCAACAGGCACTGAGGTTTCAGCTTGAACATTGAGGCACCTACTAAATGCATGCCAGAACTCCAAGACGTACACCACTACTGATACAAAAGCGAAAGAAAAGTTGGCTCCAATTAGCTAAAAATCATATAAATAAGCCACAGAAGTTTTGGGATTTTGTTCTGTGGAGCGATGAAACAAAACTGGAACTTTTCGGCCCTATGGATCAGTGATATGTCTGGAGGAAGAAGAATGAAGCATATGTTGAAAAAACACTCTGTCTACAGGTAAGCTTGGTGGTGACTCTGTGATGTTCTGGGGCTGATTTGCATCCTCTGCCAATGGAAACATGTAGTGTGTGGAAGGCAAGATGGATTAATTTAAGTATAATGAAATCCTAGGAGAAAACGTCATGTTGTCAGTGAGGAAGCTGAAGCCTAGGCGTCATTGGACCTTCCAGTAGGACAATGATCCCAAGCATACCACAAATTCCACCAAGGCTTGGTTGAAGAAGAAGTCCTGGAAGATTATATAGTAGCCATCACAGTCACCTGACTTGAACCCCATAGACAATCTGTGGTGGGATTTGAAGAAGGCGGTTGCAGCACGCAAACCCAAGTATATTACTGTACTAGAGGCCATTTCTAATGAGGAATGGGCTAAGATTCCTCAGAAACGCTGCCAGAAGCTGGTGTCTGGTTATACATCTTGTTTGCAGCAGGTCATAACAGTAAAAGGGTGTTCTACTAAGTACTAAAGATACGTGCCATGAAGGGGTTGAATAATTTTAAGACTGCAGAAGTCATTAAAAGTCCCATTTTCAGTTGAATTTGGGGAAACCACTTGGAACGTTTTTTTGTGTGTGTGTGTGTGTGTTGAGCTATTTCAATTACTTTTGTTGTATATTATAAAGAGCTGAAAGTCTGTAAATTTTGCCAATAAACCTGATTTGCAGAGGGAGTTGAATCATTATGATTATATATATATATATATATATATATATACAGTTTACCCAAACCTAAATCAATCTACAAACAAACAATCAGAACCACTAAGTACAAAATGAAGCCGAAACACACAGGAACAGCACTGCCAAACTGTGGTCTAAAAAGTGCAGAGGCCTGTGGCGCTGTGGAGAGAGGTGTGTGGGCTCTGATGTCAGCGCGGGCCCCGAGCCTGAGTGTGAGAGGTGTTAATGGGCCCACGCAGGGCCACAGCTGAGCACTGTGCTCAGTCTCGGCTGGTGCGCTCAAGGTCGAGGATTATGCCACGTCCTGTGACCAAACAGATGCTTCTGACAAAACACATCACACCAATAGAGACTCCTCCCCTCCTGCTGTGGGGCCTCATTCAGAGCCAAGATGGAGGAGAGCAACCACTCTTTTCAACGTCTCCCACCTATATCCACACACACACATATGCACCCCAATCAATACGGCACACTGATAAAGGCGGGAGAGTAGCCGCCTCTGGCAAGCAACATGAGCCGCAGGGCAGCCATGGGCTATTCTTCACACACACAAACTGATGAAACACACTCTCGGCACCTGTGTAACACCACAAAATACTGAAGCTCTGAAGTGACTTTAAAGGTTAAAGTGACATATATAAGCAGGAACAGTTTTTGTATTAAAGGGATAGTTCACTAAAAAAAATAAAAATAAAAAAATTCTGTCATCATTACTCACCTTCATGCCATTCAAAAAAGTATATTTAAATATATTCATTTTCCTGAAAAAATCAATTTCCTGTGCCGGAATAAAATACAGCTATGATCAAATAATAAATTGTATTATTTTTATAGGCCTGTTTAAAAATACTACACATTGATTGGCCCCTAAAAGGACTAATTCACCCCAAATCTAACATTCTGCCATCATTTACTCACCCTCATGTTATTCCAAACCTGTATGACTTCTGCACAAAAGGAGATATTTGAAAATGTGATAACACTGCATTCAGAGTAAAGTATTTACCAGATCATGCTTTATCAGTTCATCCACAATATTGAGATTGCTAGAACGATGCTTGACTGTTTAAGCTAGAAGAAAGCTCAAAGATTTTAATTACAGGTTTTAGTGGCGACCACTAAAACAAGGCAATTCCTGTTTTATTTTTTGGGGCCGCAGTGTTCCCGCAGGGATCTGTGGTGATGCAGGCCACAGCGGAGCATGGACAGACCCAGGGGAGGTGTGCCGTGATGGGGTAGGGTGAGAGCAGATGTATAGATGTGGTATACCCAAATGACAAGCCCGTTGGACCCATGGCAAGCCGCAATTAATGACCCATGCACACATTACAGAATGAAAAATGCCCACTGTCCAAGCGGTGCGGCTCTGCTTGGCAGCTGGAATTCTTCATTACTCCAGATCTGCCATGTGCAGGAAGGGCTGGCAGACATACTGCAACAAACACTGCAAAAAAAAAAAAAAAAAATAGACTAAACCTACCATAAGCCTGGCCTTTTAACTGAGCCTTTCAAAGTCAACGTTGGTTTATTGTCATTTCCTGAGCGGTATTTTCATTTCAGTACAGTTTACAACATATTCAGTTACTCAAGAATCAAAATACTATGGATTAATGTGCTTTTCCAACACTGCCTGATATTATAGTATAGCCCTTAAATGCATGAATGTTTCACCAATCATTATTACATATTCGGGTCTTTAGCGACCCGGAGCTATATCTAACACGGATGGATGAATCTCTACCTGTCACGATAATATAACACTCTCCTGAAAATAGAGTAAACATTTGAGAAGAATAAAATAAAGCATATTTTGTTACCTTTTGGAGCTTGGAAGGGTTCATTTTGAGCAAATGTTTTATACCATCATCACTATCCTCGTCAGAAATCATTTCCCAGTACATTCAGCATCTGGCTCATATCCACGATCTCAAACATAGCCTATTCCCAAAACTATAATTTTCAAAACCTTCAAAGTCAATATTTTGATCGCTGACAGCTTCTTCACCAGATCCACCATCAAGTGACAGTCACACTAATATTTGATTGCGTTCAGTACTTGCTCTGCAGAAAATCGCTGAGCCATTTCAAGTTTTGCTGATGATACTTCCTCTTCTTTTGTTTTCTGCCTGCTTTAACTATGAGTGAAATGTCATCTCATCATTGTGTATCAGACATTGCCACCTTGTGGAATAAAGGTGAATTGCACTTATTCAGTCATCAAAGATTAAATTATTTTTGTGCAGAAACAAATATACTTAGACTGTTACACAACTCGGGTCGTTACCGATCTATACAATTTTTACACAAAATAAAAGGAAACAGGCACTCTTTTATTATTTTTATTATTTGTTTCTTGTCATATTGTTTATGATGAATTGATTTTGAGGAATACTAAGAAGTTTGATGTCTAACTTTAAAAAATGAATGAGAAGGAGGGTAGTGAATGATGTCCTGGGTCACTAAAGACCTGAGGTATGCGTTTAAGGGATAAACAAGTTTTAAAAAGGTGCCACTTCTCAAGAACATTTATACAATATACTGTTCATTATGGATTTTTAGATATGTTTAATGTAGATTAAAACATGGGGGGGGGGGTATTTGATATATCAATATTAATATTAATATATCAATATTAACAAAACAATATTTGTACAAAAAAAAACAAATATTGTATCACAATAAGTGTAATTGTGATTGTCAAAACATTTGGTAACTAAATAGAATTTTATGAAGTTTAGTGACATGTTACAATGTTTACATTGTACAATGTCTGGTAGGATACAGTTTTTATTATTGCTTGACAAAAATTTTAAGATTTCATTTCCATTCTTGTGATTTGATTTTGATTCAATATTGACTAATTTGGATACATGTTTATTTTAAATTTTATTTAAAAAAATAATCTCACCTAATGCTGTAAACATAGAGGGCCCAATCTGCTGGTATTATTAAAGGTTAAAAATAACAAATTAAATTAAATATAATGCAGTTTTTGTTATAATAACAATTATTTAATGACATAAGTAAAAATATAATAAATATGTATAGTGCTCAGCAAAATCTCCTCTCTAGCTATTTTTTCTATTCAATTAACATGGTCATTAAATGGCTTTCCTGAGGTAAATGTAACGTTATGTGACATAATTGTTCTCCTGCTGTTATATTGACCTCTTTCCGTGGTTGAACACTAATTGGTCGATATTATGTATACTTTCGGTAAGTTGTACTGCATCTTTAAATAAAAAAGTAATCGGTTCACATGCACTTGAACTGAGGCGCTCAGCGATCTGTCACGTCACATTTACAAGCGCCAAACGTATTTTTGTCTGAGTTTCGTAAAAAAAATTGACGGAATCTAAGAGCTGAGAATTAGTTTAATATTAAAAGTGCCTCTTTGCTCCGCAATTTTTCTGTGCGTGAGAAAATGGATGTGCGGCGTGAGAGCGTGTGAAAAGTGTCAATTGCGCGAGTCTCTCTTTTTTTTTAGGATCTATAATGAATGAATTATAAAATTGTATTTTGCCTGGTAAGAGGTGTATATACAAGTGAAAGGCTAAAATAGTATTTTAGCTTAGCATAAAGCAATTTGTTTACATGATAAACTACATTACTTGATGTATTGCTGTTACACAGAACTTATTTTAAAAACCCAGTGTATCTTGTACTAATCGTACGGGGATTCTTTTCACATAATAAGAGCCATTATATTACTTGCATATACTTATATACGTAAATCTAAAGCATTACATCATTATTCTTTGTAAAAATACCAGATTCTGCATTAAGAACCAGCTGTGTATTTGGCTCTATACAGTGATACTGTAGTTATGAGCATCGACAGGGAGTCATTTGAGTAATGTGCACAAAATACACTTAGATGAGTGTTTCATGGTGGGCCGCCATCACCCAGGCCAGGTCTGTGGAGATGGACTGGCCACCGACTACAGAGCTCTCACTAGTGCCAATACAAACCCTTCTGACCTAGAGAGTAAATGACCCAATCGATCGCATTACCGTGAGACCAAATCGGTGACAAATTTATCTTCTAAATGCTCACATTTAATCATACACAACGCCTAGTTCACAATGCCAGATCATTGTGCATCCTATATGTCACACTGTTACGTGACACAAAATAATGTAATGTAAAATAGTTGTGCATGTGCATTATTAACCTCTTTCAAATAAATAAATAAATAAGCGCATAATCTGGAGATCTAAATTGAATACAGTGTGTAACTGCATGAAAAATCACATTAAGAGAGCTGCCTTATCTTATCAGTGCCATCTCCTATATCAGGAGATATCGCGTTATAAACAGGCACATGCTGAGCCACCACTGTTCAGGAATGTTCCTCATGAAATTCAAGGCTCTTCAGGAAGACGCCAATCACATTCCCAGCATCAACAATAAACTTTTAAAGGCCCAGCTGCTCCTGGTGTTAATTGGCATTTATGAAGCTAACAGATCCTTTTTTATTTAGTGACCAATTATCTGATTAGAGGATACGTTAATTACCAAATTGTGAAACGTTTGATGAAAAATTGCTCAATTTGTTTAAAAATTACTGTTCGGGTCACTTTCAATGTGATTTAACAGGAAAAGATAATTACAAGTAAATTATCTTTCTAAGGACATGTCTTATTAAAAGTTAACTAGTGTTCGATGACAATTATTAAGACCTTAATTAAATATAGATGATTGTTTGGCAACTGAATCTATCTTAGGCTATCACATTAGCTTTGTATTCTGAGCAGTGACAATGGGGTTATGATACAAGTTTAATATAAATGCCATGGGACTTTAACTGTTTAATAATCTTGTAATATAAAAAAGGGCACAACATGGAAAAATGTACCATGTCATTTTACAAGACATTTAGCTCCAATAATTTACAAAGTTTCCTTCTCCTGCATTGACAATTTACTATATGGTTTGTTAACATTAGTTAATGCGATAAACAACAAACAATGCTTTTAATAAACAACAACATTTATTAACATTGGCATATACTAATTTATATAGTATACGCCAAAGTAATACTAATGTTCATTTTGGCGTATAACACATTTTTAACATTTCAAGTGGCACAAATGAACAGTACACTGCAAAAAATATATATTTTCTAATTGATCCTTTTATAACTTGATTTTTCAGTAAAAAATTCTACAATCATAAAAACAAAAATTTTATTCGAGAAACAGCACTAAATAAGATATAATTTTTTTTTTTGCATTTTTATTGAATTGAATTTAAATGAAAATAAATTATTTTAATCATTTTAATTGGAAACTTAGACAAAAATATTACCAGGGTTAGTTGCGGTTTATGTTTTATGAGCAAACGGGAACTAACAACGTCAGTTTTATTTAAATTAAAATGTGTCCGAAAGTAAATCATATCAAATTTATTTACATTTATGAATTATAACTAAAATGAATAAAATCTTAGTAAATAATGTTGTTCTTATAGGACCTAATGCATTTACTAATGTTAAATAACTAAACCTTATTGCAAAGTGTTATCAAAAGAAAAAAAAAACACAATCCATTTCATATCTTGAACAATCTTAATGCAATATGCATCTATAGAAGTTTCAAATCACTAATTACCATTCTTGCCATTCAAACTGTTTTCTGAAACTTTTGCGTATGTGTGTGTGTGTGTTTGTGTGTTTTCATGTCAGTGGGTTCACACAGAGGGACACAGGTGGCTCAATCTCCACTGGGCTGAGGAGACAATTTGTCAAGACCCCTTGCCATGATTAACCTCCCTCCACATCAGAGCGAAGAAAAGTGGAAGAAGAGGAGGAAAGCAAGATGGAAGTGACAGAGAAGGAAGATGAGAAAAAGGAGAGAGAGGAAGAGCGACAAGCAAGGAGAGGTAGATTTAGGGAGGGCTGAGGGGAGCGGGAGGACACGCTGTTGATGCCCCAGTGACTCCGAGCGGGTCGTCTCACACTCACATTTATCCCTCAGAGTTCCTCATCCGGATCCTTTCCCAGGACACATCCCACAGCTCACCGCCCGGGAGAAGTGTATGAGCACGGCTGAGGCGGCCTCCCCTCTATGAAGTTCCCAGGAATGGCCCTCTTTATCAGTTGAAAACACATTCATCAAAGACCTCGTCGAGCGTCTGAACGAGTGGTTATCCGAGCGTTGCCCACCAAAGTCCTTTCACTCATTTGTTTGTTTATTTTCCTGAGATAGGGGTCCTCCATTGATCTGGATGGACCCTCCCTACCTCAAAGAGCAATAACCAGCAATAAAACAAGCTTCAAAATGTATATAAGCCAAGAATGAGTGGGGAGGGGGGTTGAAGGTTCTTGGGTTGTTCAAATTCACAGAGGCTTAAAAAAAGGGATAAACCATGTGGCACTGGCAGTGTTTGGAGAGTTTAACAAATATCTTTGCCCCTCCGCCCTTGTCTTCCCTCCTCCCTCTTCCCAGGATGTACATGGAGAGTGAGCAGCGTGGATTAGAGTGTCAGTGCACTAGAGCAGAGATGGGGGGGGGGAGGTGGAAATAGAAAGGACACTGGCCCGGGCCCCGTCAGTCCATT
>NW_028295880.1:0-18533 GCF_964197995.2 Scardinius erythrophthalmus
CCAACTTTAAAAACAGAAGCTGTTTACGAGCCACAACATGTAAGTATGATTTTTTCGTTGATGAGTTTTCCTGTAATAGTTCGTATTGTTAATTGTACATTGTAGTGAGGAAGTAAACGAAGGACAACGCTGTTTGTCTCCACAAACCAGTTTGTTAAATGCTAACGTTAATTCATACTTATCCGACAAACACATACAAACTTCTGTTTAATATCACCAGCGCAGCGAACTTGGAATGTTCGTGGTTGTTGTCGTTTATGTGATCACTGTAAATTATTCTTTGATTATAGCTTTTATGTATTGTTTATTTACAGGCATGCTAAACATGGTTTGTGTTTGATTTGGCTACTGTTGTAAAGCCGATGTTTAGTGTTCGTATTGGGTTAATAGTTCTGCGACAGATATTTAGCTACAATCGTTTTAAATATACAAAAGTAACAGCTTCATATAGCGATCACAATAGATCTGCAGTCTTAAAAAAAAAAAACATACCTTTCTGAAACGTCCTTTAACAGCCGTTCTTGAACATGTTCTGCTCGATCCTCTCCACTAACATTCTCTGGGTCTGATTCGGGCTCAAACTGGTATGGGAATATTAACGCCGTTGTTTACTGAAGCACAAACTACCGGTGAGGGTAAGGGGCGTTTCCGAAACAACGTGAACTTGGCGGTTAGCGAATCACAACACACTGGGCCAGCTAACCAATCTGAGCCCATTACGTATTTTTGAGGGCGGGGCTTCTTAGAACCAGGAAATCATCCGACCGTTTTTACAAGGAGGGACAGAGCAGTGTAGAATAATGGTTAAATATGTGAAAAATAATGCGAATTTTAAAAAACGAAGCATGAACACATGTTACAGTGCACCCCACAAACACAATCAAGCCTTCGAAAAAAGGTGTTTTACCACCCCTTTAAAATGAAAAAAGTGAAATCACAATCAACCACCCCTTTAATACAGTTTTGTAAAGCCCCATAAAATGATGCTGTTTACGAAGAGGTGCCAGCAGGACAGTCAGTTCCCTTCAAAGATACATTCATATAAAAACACCCGCACCACGTTTTGAATTTGAAACGTGGAGTGCTCATGTTTATTCAATGATGTCAAAGCCTTTTGGAGAATCTGTTTGTGGTGGGTTTTGATATTGTGAACCAATTTATGAGAAACACTGTAATATGATTTGATAGTTATCCATAATAGTTTAACCTATCTATATTCATGGTCGAACATTGCTAAAGCGAAAAATACCGGTATTGCGGTATATTAAAAATGAATATCGTAACGAAAATAAACGCTGGTATTCAGTATGAACCGATATACCACCCAGCACTATTTCCGATAGAAAGTAATGGCTTTTAGAGCAAGCGTTTTTTTTATAGTAATCAGATAGCCTTTAGAACGAATGTTTTTCAATAACATATTTAGATGGCCTTTAAAACAAGCATGTTTCCAATACCAACCTGATACAAGTTGACCTAATAACAAGCGTGTTTCAATAACATAGGCTAGATCGCCTTTGAAGCATGAGCATGTTTCAATATATTTTCAATACACTATGGCTTTAAGAACGCCATGTTTGCAAGACTAGACCAAGCATGTCTGATACCCGACAAAATCAGCGTTGAACTGACTCAACTGAATAGTGACTGTTTACTATGTCTTACAGAGCTGTGCCACGTCAGAATTATACCATATGAATTGTGAATTACGACCAGCTGTGACGGGGGATGCTTGATTTTCTGTTGATATCCTTTATTTGGGGAGTGCAGATCTCATCTGAACTTGTTCTTGAGTCAGTATAACTCCAGCGAGTCCTGCGTCAATAATGCAGCGATGCAAGCAGCAATGCAGACTGAGGTCACTTCCAAATCAGACAGCTGCAACATGCACAAAAGCAACAAGAACTAAAACAAAATATAAATGATTTACAGACCAGAATTTCTATTTATAATATGTTTGCAGTATTGAACAATGTAGCCACAATCAGTCACAAGGCACGTTTCCATTACAGATTTGCCATGAAAACAGCGGAACTATTATTCCACTATTATTAATAGTATATAATAATAATTATTAATATTGATCCAAGATATTGTATCGGACCGCGAAGCCCAATTTATATCCAGATTCTTGCAGTCCTTTCGACTTATGGGGGTCTCAATCAGCCTATCATCCGGTTATCACCCTCAGACCAATGGACAGACTGAGCGCAAGATCAAGGAGATCGAGAGATACCTGCGTTCCAACTGCCACCAACAACAATACAGCTGGAACCGTTTCCTTCACTGGGCTGAGTATGCCCATAACTCCCTTTGCCAAATCTACCAATCTTACTCCAACTACCAACTACCAATCTTACTCCATTTCAGTGCATGCTCGGGTACCAGCAACCTCTGTTTCCCTGGTCTGGAGAACCATCTGATGTTCCAGCTGCGAACCATTGGTTCGAAGAGGCCCTTCACCATCCAGAGGCAGTCTGTCACAGGGTCCTCCACACCAGCCATCACACCATCAACACCTGATTACCCAACTCCACCCATCTGATCCCAATCACCCGAATTCTATCTCAATGCACCTACACCAGCTCATTATCTCACCCTTCTTAAGCCTGCACTCTACACACAGTAATTGTCTGGTCTCATTGTTGCTACCACACTTCAACTTACTTGACTACCTACCTGTTGTCCTTCGACTTGTCTGATCCGACTTCAGTCACCCTTCTTCTGCCATCTGTCTTCAGTCATCTGTCTCCTTCATCCAGCGATTCATGCACTCTTCGCCACCTGCAATACAGGAAAAGACAATCAACGTTCAGCTAAGTGTCTGCAATCAATCTGACGGTCTCCTACTCACCTGATATATCCTTGCCTGCTTCATCTCATGAAACCTGCAAATAAATATTCTTACTGGTTTGAATTCCCTGTGTTGTCTCCTGTTACTGACATCAGCACTATTTCTTGATAACTAAAGTGCATTAAGTACAAAATTAGTTCCAATTTAGCTGACAATAAAAATTTGTATAAATCAATTTAGTATACTGAAAGTACAATTGTAGGGTTTTTATATTAAATGCAGAAATACGTACATGTATTTGTAGTATACTAAGCATAAAATAAATGTATTTCAAATCCATTTTGGTAATTTATTTTTTCACTAGGGATACCATGCCAAGAATCTTTTGACTAAAATGTTTATTAGTTTCAGTGACATTTATTTATTCATTCTAACTCTTAATTATTGAATTTTACTCAACAAACTCTGTTTAGTCTGGGAAGGTTACAACATATCGTTTCAGAAATGCAAACAATTAAAGATATTGTACAACTATTTGTAAAAGGACATTTGATTATTAAATGAGTTTTTAAAAGAGGTATATTATCTTTAAAATTTCATATTGGTTTGAATCAGATTCATTTAGATGGTCAGTTTGCACCCATATGGTGCAACTGACCACTAACAAGGGGCAAATTGAGCCACAGGAACACTTTTTTAATATAAGAAGCCATATTTTTTAGTATCCTTTGTCACATATGCATTCTGAACATTTAAAATTATAGTAAACATCCTGAAATTACTTTAGAAACTACATTGTGCTTCTGCCTCTTTTCCCTTATTTTGAGTACCACATTAGTAAAAAATGGCTCATCTTACCCCACTCCCATATAGCTATTTATTGTGAATATTGTTACTTTTCCTCACCATTCAAAACCATTTTGATAATCTTAATTTAATATTTTTCGCTTCATACATCTATAGATCACTTTTGGTTGCAACATTCATTACACATGTAGGCTACACTGTTTGATGTTTTTAAGACACATACACACACAGATAAATACAAACATGCTATAAACAGAATGTGTAAAATTCTGTTATATATCAAGTATTCCTCAATCAATTATTAATCCTTAGTATTCATTCTTAGTATTTTTCTTAGTATTCCTCAATCAATTCAGTACTCCTCAATCAATTCATTATAAACAATATAAGAGAAAATAATAATAATAAAAATAAACTTATAAAAGAATGCCTGTTTTTTCATAAAAAAAAAAAAAAAAAAAAAAAAATATATATATATATATATATATATATATATATATATATATATATATATATATATATATATATATATATATATATATGGTTACTGCACATCAATAATTGAATCTTTGATGACTGAATAAGTGCAATTCACTTTTATTTCACAAAGTGGCAATGTCTGATATACAGAATTAGGGCTGCACGATTTGGGGAAAATGTCATATTGCGATT
Organism: Scardinius erythrophthalmus; assembly: GCF_964197995.2. Lineage (NCBI taxonomy): Eukaryota > Metazoa > Chordata > Actinopteri > Cypriniformes > Leuciscidae > Scardinius > Scardinius erythrophthalmus. Next base: position 4,274 of record NW_028295880.1, read on the forward strand.
ATTGAGGTCAATATTGCAATTGCGATATAATAAACAAATAGTTTCATGAGTCAACTTTCTTGGTTCTCAAGGAAAATGTACACAGATTAGTGATAATGATGAAATGTGTATTTCTCAACTCAAACTAGCAGCAGCAACTACATGCACAGTGTTTTCAAATTAAAAAAAAAATCTTTTACAAATGAAATAATGACATCTTTGCATTACTGCAAACTTGTTATTGTCTCAATAGTACAATAGTATAAAATAAATGGAACAATAAATAAAAACAAGTATGCTCATGAAAATATTTATAACAAGTATGCTCATGAAAATATTTAATATTTTGAACATTCTGTCCAGACAAACAGGGACATTTAAGCAGGATGTGTATTGTGATTGTCAAAACATTTGGTAACTTAACAGAAATTTGTTAAGTTTAGTGACAACGTTACAATATTTACATGGTACAATGACTGGTAGGCTACTGTTTTTACACAAATTTCACGATTTCAATTCAAATCTTGTGATTTGATTCCGATCTTGATTCAATATTGATTAATTTGGATAAATATTAGCTACAGTAGATTAGTAAAAAAAAAAAAAAAAATCTCACCTAATGCTGTAAACATACAGAGAGCCCTGTCAGCTGGTATTATTGTTAGGCTAAAGGTTAACAACTCAAATTAAATATAATGTGGTTTTTACTAGGCTATAATAACAACATTACAATATTTTAATGATATTAGTAAAACTATAATAAATATTTAATATAGTGCACATATTTAGCAAAATACTCCTCTCTCTATATATAATTTGTCTAACCAACTAACGTGCTATCAAATGTCTTTCCTGAGGTAAATGTAACGTTATGTGATATCTTGCTGTTTTATTGACCTCTTTCCACGGTTGAAAAACACTGATTGATTGATATTATGTATGAGGCATAAACATTTCGGTAAGTTGTACTGTATCTTTCAACACACCTATTGTTAATTCGTGTTAATTTACCATTAACAAGTTAAGAGTAAGAGATGTTCGGTTCACGACCACGATCTGATTGTCACGAAACATTTACAAGCGACAAAATGCTATTGTAAATGCTAACAGAATCTGATACCTGGGAATTTGTTTCCTATCAAAAGTAACCTGCTCTGTCTAGTCTGTCGGTGTCAGTGTCCTCTTTGCTTTGCGATTTTTCTCTGCGTGAGAAAATGGATGTGTAGCGTGAGAGCGTGTGAAAATTGAGTCTCACGCTGAATGAGTGATAGTTGGCAGCCCTGCTCTCTCTGCTCAGTGTCGGTTATCTAATAGACAAAATATCGCCATATAAGAGAGGTATAATTTTTTCTGGCCACCAGTTCAGCGTCCGTCTGCTCGCCATCATCTTCACCTGTGGAAAAAGTCACGACGTGACCATACGCGCCACACGTGCCACTGCCTAAACTGAAACTGACTGGTCTTCTTTTTATTAGCAGTGTAGAAAATGGGCAAACAGCTCTCAGAGAGAATGGGTTGTCATTTCCACACATGCATTTATTTCATAAAATCGCAGCATTTTGCGTCATATAATTGCATAGGCTTGACATCGCGATTGCGATTGCAATTAATAGTGCAGCACTATACAGAATGATAAAATGACGTTTTACCCATAGTTACAGCACTGCAGAAAAGAAAAGAGTAGGAAGTATCATCAGCAAAACTTGAAATGGCTCAGCGATATACTGCAGAGCAAGAACTGAAGGCAATCAAATAATATAGCTGCAAGCTATACCTTCACCATACCTAGAGATTGGCATGGTTTTATTTCAGTTAGCCTAATAGCTAGTTTGATTTGCATTGAGAGATGATCTTATGGAAAGTACTCTATGCCAATCTCTAGGTATGGTGAAGACTATGTGATAATGTGGGGCTATTTTAATTCCAAAGGCCAAGGGAACTTTATCAGGATGCATAGTATCCTGGCTCCATGAAGTAACTGGCCTTTAAAAATAAAAATCTGCCTGGCTCTATGGGAATTTAACATAGGGGTGTCCAAACTTATGCACCCTGTATTTTAAGGAAGAACATTTATTTATTTATGATACATTATTCATTCACAAAGAAAATTGGTGTCCTTAAAGGTTGGATTTTTCCTAATTTTTTAAATTAAGGCATTAAGTTCAATTTCCAAAAGATTATTTTTTATTCCTCTTTTTAGTCAACTTTAGCATGGGTGTCTAAACTAGTATGAATTGTACTACTGACTATTTAAACAGAGCAGTGTAATTTTTATATGTTAGGTTGACTGTTTTATTATTATATTTTATTAAGGCTATAATGAACAGACTGCGATGTCAAGATTGCAATGCTGGAATGTGTGTGTGTGTGTGTGTGTGTGTGTGTGTGTGTGTGTGTGTGTGTGTGTGTGTGTGTGTGTGGCACGGGTGCGATTGAACAGTGGACACGTAAAAAGATACTCCGTCATTTTGTTCATACAGGACATCATTCAAACTGCAAAGTGTTAACTTATATTTGTGTACAGTCGAAATAAAACACAACATTGTGCTTTTGTAAAATAAATTCAAGCAATCTGCCCCCGAAATGGCGCTAATTTTAAAATTAAACTAAAATGCTCACGGCTGCACAGGCATTCATAACGGTGCGTGTCCACGGTGAGGAACGGGCAGAACAGAGTCACCGTTTTTTAGTTCATTCCTACTTCCATAGAAATTCATTGAAAACGCTCGCTCTGCTCTGCACCATTATCCATGTCAGTGCGGACGAATATATTTTACTTCGCCCCCAGCGGTGTCACACGTTGATTAACCGGTGGTAAAATATTCTCACCGTCACATACCTAGTATATTTTTATATAGATACAATAGGCCTACCTGATTTTGAACACAAGAGGGCAGTATAGCACTATGAAATACATGATTTATTTATTTTTTTGACTAAAAAAACATTCTGGTTGTTTTTAAACTTAAACAATTATTAAATCGAAAAAAAATGGGTTTAGTTCTGATATTTGTATAATTTTATATAGAAATAAATGGTGTATAATTACATTTTTAGAAGATATGAGGCTTTTAGTGTTTCCATTTTTTACATTACTTTAATCCCTCGCCATAGCAAAACCGTTTGAGATATGTATTATCCGTTCCCAATTTAGCATCTTTAATGTATTTTCATCATGTTGAAAAAGTTTGGTGGGAATAAAATAAACTACTTAAGAGGAGTGGGTAAATATTCAGAGGCTGTTTTTGCAAAGAAATCCACATTCAAACCAAAATATCTGAAAAAGCAAATCTCTCCTAACAGACAAATCCCCAACACCCCACAAAGATACAGAGAGAGAGAGAGAGAGAGAGAGAGAGAGAGAGAGAGAGAATTGTCCAAAAAATCACATTCAAACCAAAATATCTGACTTCCTGTTGGTTGGAGCTAATGACTGTAAATTAGAAGGTTGTCTGGCACGATGAGACCAATATACGTACTAATTTTGTAACTGTTGGTAAAACAAAAGCCCCCACTTTTGTCAAAAGTATTTTTGAAAGTGACACGCTTCCTGCTGCCAGTTGGTGACGCTATAAATTTGACTCACAATAGTTACATCCATCTGATCGGCCTCTTACCACGAACACAATGCTGAAGTTTCATCAAGATCAGCCATAAATTCGTTCCCTCGCCATGGCCGAACCGTTGGAGATATCAAAAATCCGCCCGTAATTTAGCATCCTAAATGTCTTGACTTCATGCACACTGAGTTTGGTGGGGATCGGATGAATTCTCTAGGAGGAGGACATCAAATTCCACAGCAAGCGTTTTCCAAACAACCCATAATAGCCGACTTTCTGTTGGGCTGACGTAAAACTTGATGAGGGAAAGTTGTTCGGCCCGATGAGATCTATATGTGTACCGAGTTTCATATAAATTCATGCAAACGTGTTTGATATATGGACCAAGTTTTCAGACCCCGTTCAAGGGGGCGCTGTTGAGCCCCCCTGCCATGCCCTTTTCTGAAACTTTTCACGTCTACTGGCTAATAAGTGTTATGTGTTCGCCCTTTCAGGGCTTGGGCCCTAATAATAATCCTTAGGAAAACAATAGGGCCTTCGTCCTTTCAGGGCTTGGGCCCTAATAATAATAATCCTACCGAAAACAATAGGGCCTTCGCCCTTTCAGGGCTTGGGCCCTAATAATCCTAACAAAAACAATAGGGCTTCGCCCTTTCAGGGCTTAGGCCCTAATAATAAATAATCCTTACGAAAACAATAGGGCCTTCGCCCTTTCAGGGCTTGGGCCCTAATAATAATAATCCTTAGGAAAACAATAGGGCCTTCACCCTTTCAGGGCTTGGGCCCTAATAATCCTACCGAAAACAATAGGGCCTTCACCCTTTCAGGGCTTGGGCCCTAATAATAGAAAAAAATAATCCTACCGAAAACAATAGGGCCTTCGCCCTTTCAGGGCTTGGGCCCTAATAATCCTTCCGGAAACAATAATTAGTGTCACTGTCACTGTCACTTGATGGTGGATCTGGTTAAGAAGCTGTCAAAGATCAAAATATTGATTTTGAAGATGCTGAAAATGATAATAATAATAATAATATGTTTGAAAATCGCAAATATGATCCAGATGCTGAATGTACTGGGAAAGGAGCTCTGACAAGGACAGTGATGATGGTATAAAATATCTGCGCAAACTGAACCCTTCCAAGCTCCAAAAGGTAACAATATATGCTGCCTTTTACGGAGTGTCTATTTACACCAAGTGCAAAATAGCCCGCCTTGTTGGTAGAAGCTATTTACACTAACTCCGCTCACCAATGTATGTTTGGTGTAGAAAAAAGCACAAAAAACACCTGTTGTTTGACAGTAGCAGTGGTGTTGGGAGTAAGGCACGTAGCAGATGCTTTTTATGCGAGTTCGAAACAGAGTTCAAATCCACCTTATGCCAAACTCGTTCTGCACCCTTTTCCCATCGCATATTAGATTGGAAAGACGTTTATATTAAGACAATATGTGAAAAGTGGAATTAAAATGCCTAACAGTTATTTAATAATAGTGTTTATCGGGTAGGGAAAGGTGTAGGGGAGGGATTTTTGGTCCTAATAAGGCGGCATTTAATATAACAATTTACACTTAATATTTTATTATTGCATAGTGTTTTATAATGTTCTCAAATCCTGAGGTGCAAATAGTATCTAACTACTATTTACACTTGTTGCAAAGAAAATACTGCTATTTTTACATAGTGTAGAAAGAATATCGCTATTTTCACTTGGTGTAAATAGCATATCACTAAGAAAATACTGCTATTTTCACTTAATGTAAATAGCATATATAGCTATTTACACTTATATCACTATTTCCACTTATTTTAAATAGCATCTATCACTAAGAAAATATGCTATTTTCACTTAATGTAAATAGCATCTAATTGCTTTTTGCACCTAGTGTAAATAGCCACTGCCTTTATTTTATTTTTCAATAATTGTTACTCTTAAATCAGGAGAGGTTTAAATTATCGCATTAGGTAGAGAATCCATCCGTGTTAGATATAGATCCAGGTCACTAAAGACTTGAATATGTAACAATAATTGGTGAAACATGCATTTAAGGGTTACAATGGAATATGAAAACCTAAAATAGGCCTTCAGAGAAAATTGATATGTTTGTCAAGTGGGATATTCCTTTCTCTTTCAGTGTTGCAGTTCCTTTGGGAGATATAACAATAATGTCTGGGTGTGAGGAAATCAGAACGGATACAATTGCAAGTAAAAAAGGCGTTTATTGATATGGTCAGAAACGCACAACACAGGTCGGGGAAAACACACACTCAGATGACGATTGTGGCGCAGGGACTTTGATGGCATCCGGTGGTGGTGAAGTGATCGGCGTGTACGGGAAACCAGGAACCAGTGGAACATCCAGACGAAGTGACAAATAACAACGAATCCACACGACGAATAATCCACAGCAGGAAACAGAGAGCCACACGGGGACAGGACACTACACCGGGGAAACCACAACGATCTGACAACATGAGATGGGAATTACTGCACATATAAAGGGAACGGGGATTGAACACAGCTGGCGACACTAATCAACACAATGAGTAACCACACCCACTCACAGACACACACACACACACATCAGAAATGAGACAGTCGATTCATGAACCGGGCATGAACACTGGGTCACCCAGACAGCATTGCTTAAACCATATAAAAGTTGAAGCATTGTCAATGTTTAATGAAATTGAAGCCACAGCTCTGAAAAGACACATAACTAAAGCATTAAGTGAGTCCCAAGAACTGTTTTTTATTTAACAAACCTGTAGTTTATATAGAGATAAATACCAAATCCCATAATGATTTATGACACTTTGCCTTTATTTTGTAGGACAACTTAGAGTACACGGAATAGTAGGGTAAGACAAGAGTGTAATTGGGACATGACCCTGGTTGAATTTCGAGTTCCTTTGAGCCAACAGCTCAGGGTATGTACAGTAACTCTAAACCAGATCTCAGAACCATCACTCTGTACTCTGTACATTACTCCTGACCTCATTGTTTCCCACGTTTTCTCCATTCTTTTTTTTTTATTATTTTTTTTTGTAGCTTTAATTTACTCTTTAGTCTCTCTTTGTCTCTCACTTATGACATACAACATTTCTTTTATGTGCTGACCAAGCAAGACTGGCTGCATTGAACTGATGACATCAGTACATACCATTTTGTCTTACAGTTTACATTTTATTTTAGTGTTTATACAAATGCACACCCGACCCCACAATCTGTGATAAACTTTCAACTAAACAACTAAACAGTTGCTTTGTTTACAATGTTCATAAGGACCCGTCCACCCTAATTTACACACCCTTACAGTCAAACTTGCAAATCATTGTAATACATATTAATTTGAAAACAGAATTTTTGAATGAATTGTTTGTGTTTGTTTCATTTCAGTGAGCACATAAATGTCCTAGTCATGTTGATAAATTCTTGCACACCACGATTCTTTGGTTACTGTGGTATAAGTGACATTTCCAGACTGATCAAATGACATACACAATGATCACAATGCACGTTGACTTTCCCATGCTCCTCACTTACAAATACAGTTTAATGAGTTTTTTTTTTAGCTCTCTCGCTCCCATTGTTGAGCATGTGCAAAGAAAGACAATTTTCAGTCAATTGAACAACTCTAGACGTGAACTGTTTTTCTAAAGGAAGTTTTTCCAATAGACTCTTACTGATCCTATAACTTTTGATTTTTGTTTGCTAAATATAAATTATTTGTATAATGCATAAAACATACTGACAGTTATGTATAAACAAATTGGGTAATTCTGTGTTCCAGTAAACCCTCCAAGTGCACATATACCCTGGATATATAGTTCAGTGCTGTTAAGATATTAAAATGTAATGTATACTGTGGTTAAACTCCTGACTCCAGTGTATGTTCCTTCATAAGGAGTATGTGAATTGATGTGAATGATTAACTCAAAATAATTATTTACGTCAAATTTAACTAAAGCAATTAAGCACTTTCACACACTGAATGAAGGTGTGTGAATTGCAAATACATTATTTAAAACAAGTACACAGACATGTTATATACACATAAATAACCTTGAAACACCTGCATTCATTTGTACTTGGCCTTGTATCGTAACCCATGATAGACAGAAAAGACAGATAAGGAGATAAAAAAAAAAAAACTAAAATAAGCAGTAATATAAGTTATTTCCGCTGATATAGCAGATTCTTACCAGATTTGCCATGAAAGGAACATTGCTCAGCTCAAACTGAAGAAAGGAGTTTCATATGCAAGCCAATCATATCTTCCACTGAATCGTGTAACCAGTTTCTAGCTCTGTGAACTACATGGTGATGTTTGACAGACCATTTCCTCTGGACTGCCTACTCAGCTGGAGGAGGTCTCCCCAGGCCAAGAGGTGCTAACTAATAACACTTATCCACAATGTGTGCTAATTAGCAAAGTTGAAGCTCCAGTGAAAGTAATTATGTACAAAACGTTAATTAGCCACTCATTAATCATCTAATTTCTCTGGATAATGTAAGTTATAAAATATAGTATAATATATAACACTCTTCAAAGAAGATTTACAGAAAATATAATTTACAGAACACATAAATCACCATTCAATAATCTTTGGTCGGTAAGAAAGAAGATTTGGTAACACTTTCAGGTGAACACATCAAGATGAGTTAATTACATTAGTTAACGTTAACTAACAATGAAAAATTATTATAAAGCATTTATTAGGCTAATCTTAGTTAATTTCAACATTTAGACTATACCTGATTAAAATATTATTCAATTGACCTAGGCTAACAGACTAGACTAGACTAAATAGACTAACACCTACAGTCGTAATCTTATTAAGCTAACCCGAGATTAAGCTAATAAGATCTGTCTTTCATTCTAGCTCAAAAACATCTTTCTCCTCTTTATGCATACAATCAGGACGAACAGATGCTTGAACAAATATACAAACATAGTGTATAATCTTTTTTGATCATATAAAAAAACATACATTTCATATAAAAATTTTAAGTTATACAGTATAGTGTAATTCCTTTAACAGTTATTTGTTCTTATAATGTCTTTTTTATTTAAATTATTTACCAGTTTTGATGATTATATATCTAACACCATCAGGCTCTAATTGTATAGGCAGGCAGATTATATAAATTAATATTCTTTTCAGCTAGAGCCACACACCTTCATTATTAGAATACTTAAACTTCCACTCAGTCCACAGTCAGACTTGTTTCTTGCAGGAGGCATAACTTTCACTGTAAACACAAATGCTAATTAATTGTTAATTAATTGTATTGATTCAGGAATTATTAAGTCATCCAATTAGTCCAATATAAGAAATCAGCCTTATTGAGAATTTAGAACTTTCTATTTATTTAGAGTTCACCAAACTGACACCAGAAAATTTCTATTCTATTCAATCAAGCCAATTTAACATTGGCGTGCGTGATTACAAGCTCCGCACCGCAGCGCGGCTATAAACCTGGAAGTGGACGCACACACCAGTTGCTTTTTCGCTGAGGAGCCGAGCGGCCCCTGGAGTCAGTGGTGGTGCAGCAGTAGTGGAGAAGGGACTACGTCCTCATACGCAACCAGGACGTTCCCTTTCAGTCGAGAACGTCAGACGTAGTCGACGTCGACTGAATGGGGATCTATTGAATGCGCCACTAGTACTGCCACCTTCCAGTGCCTAGACAGAAGCCTCCTGATCCCCCCGCAAATTAAGGCAGAGAAGGGACAGGGCTTTAGGCCAGCGAAGTCACTGCTGTTCCTACAGGACCACTGGGAAAGCGTTCCCTGTACATGGAAGGAAGGGACGCAGCGGAAGCCACATCCTGCTCACAAGGAGGTACGTAAGGGATAATGTATAGCGAGGCGGTTGTTATAGCGAATAACAACCCTGACAGGCCAAAGCGGAGGGGTCTTGAATCAGCCTGAAGGGGTTGTTATTCGCTATAACAACTGCCTTGCAATACATTATCCCGCTTATTACATGGCTACCTACAAAATAAATAAATAATTTGACACAAATTATTGATTTAAAAAGGAGTTTATTGATTTAAAAACGATTGTATTGCTTCCGCTAAAGAAAATAGTCCGTTCCGCATCCATAGCAACGCTCTGTTTTTCATGGCACAAGTGTGTTTTACTTCGCAGCGGTCTGTTATCAAGAAATAACAGACCGCATTCTACATTGGAATTCAACCAAGCCATGTAATAAATGTGGAGAATACACATATGGACTGGGCGAATTGACGGGCAGTACAACATATGGAATGTCACTGGGGAGGCTCCAGCCTATAACCAGGGGGAGCTACTCACCGGACAGTGACGGCAGAAAACTCTGCCAAGGGAAGACACGGGCTCGACGTAGGGAGTCGTATCATGGAAGAATACACATATGGGATCACCGTGGGGATCGCAACATATGAACCCAGCCTAGCACAAGTTCCACTAGTGCATACGAGTGGTAAGCCTGGCTTCAGACGCTCCGCCACGTCCGTCGCCAGAGGGTATGGAGGAACTCAACAGGGTTCGGTTAAAGGGAACTCAACTGGAGCAAAAATGCCGCACATATCCAGTAGGGGTGAAACGGTACATATATTCGTATTGAACCGAATCGGTACGGGCGTCACGGTTCAGTGCATGAATTTACACGGAGAATACACGGTATAAAATAAATAAAACTCGCGTGCAAATTAATTAATGTAATGCGGAACTACTGTTAGATATGCGGGTTCTTTAGGGACACCTAATCTGTAGCCCCGCCTTAAGATAGGTGACGGGCTCTGTTTATACTTTCGGAGGCAGAAAAAAAAAATGGATATGAGAACATAACCTACAACTAAATTACATTATTTCTAAACATTTTTATTTAGTTTTGTGAACCTTTTTATAAAACATGGCCATTTATTTTTATTTAAAGGGCTTATGTCTGCTATTGTAGGCTCATTTTGTTAAAGGAGTAGTTCACTTTTAAATGAAAATTCTGTCATCATTATACTCACCCTCATGTTGTTTCAAACCTGTATGAATTTCTTTCTTCTGCTGAACAGAAAGGAAGATATTTAGAAGAATATCAGTAACCAGGCAGTTTCTGGGGCCCACTGACTTCCATAGTAGGAAAAAAATATACTATGGAAGTCAATGGGACCCAGAAACTGCCTGGTTACTGATATTCTTCTAAATATCTTCCTTTCTGTTCAGCAGAAGAAAGAAATTCATACAGGTTTGAAACAACATGAGGGTGAGTATATGATGACAGAATTTTCATTTAAAAGTGAACTACTCCTTTAATGTAAGCAACTAATTTAGACGCAAGAACTGGGTGCTGGTGCTGTGAGATGTACATGCTTGGCCAGATTCGGCTCAAAGTTGTGCGTCTTCGGATGCGGAGCTGTGCGCGCTAAAAAGTCATGCACTGCAAACCGGCACGCGAAATGTGACCTTGCGCACCCAACGCGCACAACCGCCCACACCGCAATGACGTCATTTTTGCCACGCGCACCCTCGCGCTCGTGCGTCCGCACATTAGTAAGAGATGCTTTATTTTCAGTTTTATAGCTGATTTTATTATTTTGTTTACATCTTACTTTACACACTTCAGGGCAGACTGTTGCAGCTAGCTCAGGGGAGAGACTGTATGGCACTAGGTGGTACAGCCTGAGACATGCACAATAAAAAAACAATGTTTTGCTTTTCCCTCCATTGTACCGAACTCGTACCGAACCGTGATGTCTGAACCGAGGTATGAACCGAACCGTGACTTCTGTGTACCGTTCCACACCTAATATCCAGTCCATAGGAGGGGATTGGCTCAGCAAGCCGACACTTTGAACCGGGCTCGAGTGAAACTGGCTTCATGAGAAGGGAGCCCACGAGAAGCAGCGGTTTGAACATAGGTGTCACCCAGCCCCCAACTCTAGAATATCTGTCAGCAAATCACACTGTGTCAACGCCTAGGCGGGAGCACCACTCACTTCAGAGGAGCTCACCACGTAAGTGGACATGTGCATCTCGGGATTTAACACCAAGATGAAGGCAGCCACCTTTATCAGTGGGCAAACGTTGCTTGGAAACAGCCTTCCCTTTCTGCTGATTTCCTTAACAGATGAGCTGGTCTGAGGTCCTAAGGCTTGCATTGTGTGCATGTATAATATAATGAATATAATTTAATATAATATAATGAATCGCATAGCCGCTTCTTTAGAAGGCTCACTGGGGAACGCATTTCTGCTGGGCCCCGGGGCCAGCTGAGAGCCAGAGTCTGTCCAAGGGTTGTCCACTCGGACAGAAATAACACAACTGGTAGAGGAACGAATCCGGAGAGGCAAACAGATATGACTGTGCAGTCCCGAAGTGGTCCCTGCCCTGCTGTACCGCCCGGGGATGGAGTCTCCACTCTCCCTGGCCAAAGGCTGTCGAGAGGCTTGTGGTGGCACGATTAAGCAGGCCGGGAGAATAGTGGAATGAAACGATCCTCAGAAGCTTCTGATTCCAAGGAGGAGGTGATAGGCGAGTTGTAACATGCGAGGGAAGCTAGCGCAACGGTCGCAATGCTGTCTTTTCAGACCAGTACCAGCTCGCTGAGCAGCGGTGGCTCAAAGCAAGGTGAACTGCAACACCTCGAGGTAATGAATACCAATGCAGTCGGACGTCGCCCAGGCCTCCGTTAAAGCATGCCCTTTGTACATGGCCCCTCAGTCGTTGTTAGTGGACCTCTTTCTAGGAGCAGTTGGCCCTGAGAAACGAAAGGTCTGAACGTGGGCCGAGGGTTTGGCGGCAGGCCAGGGTGATCTGTTGTCACACAGGGCGTGCCGCTCTGCCACGGTCACCTCGGGACTCGACCTTAAGCCAGTGCTGAAGCGGTCTTCATATGGTGGAAGCCGTGCGGCTGCATCTGCCATATGCCCCAGGAGCCTCTGAAAATTCTTTCAGTGGGCCCCTTTCTCACTTCTGTATAGCACCGACCGGACACACTCTCTTCTTGAAGAGGCATGTTAGACCGAGTCCATCTCCATACCGGAAAAGAGATACTCAGCCCGTGGGCGAGATTACTCTCTCCCAGTTGACCAGAGGACCCAACTGGCTATGGAGCACTCGAAGGGTAGGACTCTGTACTGATACTTTGAACCCTCAAATGCAACATGCAGGATGGCCTGTGGTGCGGGAGGCTAGAGATCTGAAGTACATGTCTTTCAGGTCAAACGCTGCAGACCAAGCTTGGGGGTGGGGCATTCTGAAAAATGCCACTCTGTGTAGCAACTTGGACGGAGGCTTTTGTAGAAAGGGCCCGTTTCAAGTGACACAGGGCCAAGATGGTCATGACTCACCACATACTAGGTACATGAAGAACAAGTTTATAAAACTCGCCTTCATATTGGCTGGAGGGAGCGGCTATATCGCGCCCTTCGCCAGTAGGACAGCGACATGTGCGCACAAGACAGGAGCACTGCTCAACACTAGGTGTGATGAATATCACTGAACTTTCAGGAGCATCTCTGCTCAACACCTAGTGTGGAGATTATCACTGAACTTGAGCAGTGCCGAGCGATAATGAATCGCATAGCCGAGTCTGATGATCACAGTCTGGTCAGGACCGGTTGGGAAGCTCTTTCTGCTTCTAAGAACGAGGCCTAGGCCCAGAAGACCACAGACGTACCCGAGGTGGGGCAGCGAGGTAGAGGACAGGGATGTGAGTGTGCAGTGCAACACATACCTGTCTCCACTGGACAGCAGGGGATGTGTGAGAAGGCGGATAACCGGGTCCTCGAACTGCACCAAGCTGCCAGCTGGCGACCTGAGGGGTGTAAGGCTATGTAGGGTCACACACCGCCAGACTGGCCCTCTTGGGACCCAGGAATAGAGAAGTTTGCTCTTTTTCTGAGAATGTGGGTACTGCTGGCCCCATTTTTATAGGAGCCAGCTGCGGAACAGACCCACACAAAACAAAAAACCGGCCCTCCACCGGCTGGTGGGAGTGGATCAGTGCCCACTCCAAGAGCAACTTCTCCATCCCTGGGTGGCCCATCCAGGTTCAACGTTTCCGCTGTCGCTTACCACCTGGCTTGGCAGCGCCTGGAACAGGCTGGGCAGCCCTCCTGCGGCCGGCTCCACTTCAAGACCTGGGTAGAGGCTGCTGCGATGGTCTGACGCGAGCGGCGGCGGCCGCAGGGAGACGCCCTCGGCGACGAACAGGTGGAGGATCTGCTCCCGGTGGACGGGTGAAGGCAGCAGCGGGCCACCGGGGAAGGATGTGTCGGGTGACCTCCGTCTGCACCTGGGCGGCGGATAGCTGTTGGGGCGCACCTCTCCACCGGAGACCAAAAAGCACCTTATTGGGGATTGTAACAACATTGGCTATCGAATCATTCGTCGTTGGTTTGAATTAACAAATTCAAATACTCTGTGTTGCTAAAAACATTTCTTCCTGAATACAAAAGCTGGTGCACTTTGAACTCGTGAGTGCAAATCAGGCTTTGGCTCCAGCTAGTCGGCCAATTGACTTTTACGACACTAATTTCACCTCAGAGACATTCCGAACCCCCCCTTTCCCCTCTCTGGACCACAGAGAGATAACGAAACTTGAAACTTTCTACACACACACAAACACACACAAACATCCCTTTGTGTTTAAATTAGGATAGAATATACTTTAATTTATGTACAATTACATTAGGCATGTGTGATTTAGTTTGGCTTTATAATAGAGGTGTGGTTTTGAA
>NW_028295879.1:0-18519 GCF_964197995.2 Scardinius erythrophthalmus
CCTCTGCTTCGCCCTCGGCCCGGACCTGTCCTCGAGCTGACGATGCGGTACTTGTCTCTGGAGTGTAGTCCTCATCAGTCAACAATGCTTTTATCATGGAAACTCTTACATGCAGAACACCATATATGTTATGAATCTTACACGAAATTCATCTTCATCACAGTGTAACTGATGGTAATGGAAAAACGTGTATGATGCAACCTGTTTTTAGCTTTGCCTTATAGATATAACTAGCTCGTTAGCGAATCAAAAAAAAAATACTTTAAACTTTACCAATATCAATATGCTAGCTTGATAGTGAGTACTAAAATACATCTTATTTGTTTATATTCATAATGATAAAGTTAGATTTTGTTTATTACATGTGATTCTGACATGATGTCACTACATGCACTGCGCTCCTTCCTCTCCGCACGTCTCAGGTAAATAATGCGTTCCAGCTCAGCGGTCGGAGTCGCGCGTTCATGTGTTTTGGGGGCGTGGCTTTGGAAGGAGCCCAGAAGGGAGGGGGTGGAGTGAATGGAAATAATGAGCTGTCTTTAAAACAGTCGTGAGAGGTCTACAGACACTCGATTTTTATACTTTCTTTTTCAGAGTACTTACATTTTAATTATGTATTGATATATAAATAAAGTGTAACAATAAAATAAAACAAAACACAAGGCAAGTTCAGGCCTGTCCTCTCTCGCTCTTCACCGTCGTCGCTCCTCCTTTATGCTTCCGCTCATCCGTGAGAGATTCCCATAGGATATACCAGAGAATATAGGAAGAGAATTGGCACTCTCTGGTTACTTCCGGTTTCTGGACTGGCTGCAGTAACACCTCTCTGTCCATGCGGGGGCGCTCGCAGGCGAGTGCAGAATGAAGATAATAAGATAATACACTCAGCTGAAAATTGCATTAAGTTCACTTATCTGTTCTAAAAATCCGTTAAAAAAATCTGATGACTTCACATTAAACTCATTAGCAGAATGCTAGCGTGTTCCGGCCATAGACTGTAAAAAATATGGACAAAGCGTCTGTGACGTCACCCATAGACTTTCTGAAGAACGGTTTTGAGGCTGTTTATGGGGGGTATGGGCGGCGCCATCTTGGAAAATCTTATAGCAGAGCAACCCATTTTATGTACGATATTTCAATACAAATGCTCAGAAAGGATACAGAGGAGGTATGATGTGTTGTGTCGGATCATGGCCGAGAGGTCAAATTTCAGGAATTCCACTCGGCGCAGCCTATGCTCATTATCAGCTGTCAATCAAGCTCATACATTTTACGATCTAAACTAACGAGTTAGAAAAAAATTCACCTCCCTCACAGTTGTCAGGCACTCGGAACCTATCGAAAAATACAATAAAAGTCCATGGGACCAACCTGTAAAAACATGAATTTATGCTGTGAAAACGGACATTTTAACATGGGGGTCTATGGACATTTGCTCCCTTTTGGGACCTGCCCCTAGCAGATTTTCGATGTATTGCAGTTTTTTTACGCACTTCCGGGTAGGCTTAATTTTTCAGATTAGAATATTGCCACTTGGTTCCGGCCAACAACGGCCCAACCTGTAAGAAATCGAAAGGACATAAGTACTCATTCATTCGACTTTTGAACTATAATCTATAAATCGAACTTGCGGAATCAACAATAAAATCTACGTTGATTCAACGACAAGGAGAAAGAGATACATTTAGCCGTCTAGCCCCATAGACTCCCATTCAGTCTGCGCTCGCCCGCGATCACCTCCAGTGGAATTCTAATGGAACTGCAACCAAGATCGATACAATGGGGGTAATAATAGGAAGTGCCAAGGCTCTCCGTAGACGGGCTCTGGAGATACGCAGATACGAGTCCGGTCAGGTGCTTTGCGCAGGTGTCGCTCATCAGTAATCAAGCCACCGGCCTCGTGCCGCTCTCTCACAGCCCTCAGCCTCGTCCTACTCGATGTGCTTAGATGTGACGTGAGCAACCCGTCTGTCTTCTAGTATCTGTGCCAAGAGAAATCTGAATCATTCCTGTAGTGGCTATTTGTCCATAAACTTAAACAAAACTAATAATACCAAACTTCTCAAATGGCCACTGAGGCTACGTCATAGGTTAGGCTTTACGCATGGTTAGAGGTACCAAAATAAACTGATGTCCATAGCAAAAGATGAGTTCGAGGAGGTTTATTTACACATATAAGCAAGCTCACAGACATTTCCTGCCTCTCTCACGCTGTGGTAAAAAACCATATGCCCTCGCAGCCCTGCTGGTTCCTCCCACCTTGACCTATTTATGCAAATTAACATAGCACCACGTGACCAATTAATGACAATGTAAATAAACAAGAAAATAAGCATAAATGCAAAATTAAGCAAGTTAACTTTTAGCAAGAAAAGAAAAGAAATAAATTGGACTATAACTTAAGCCTAAAATAAACAAAGTGCAAAATAGCTCCAACAATTCCCTTCCGAAACTTGCAGAGACGCAGAGTGTGAGTAGGAGGTGTCCATGAGCTAGGAGCAGGAGAAACTTTTGCTAAGAATTCTGATTAATTATTTTGTCATCTTGCCTCCACTGCGCAGGTAATGATGCAATCGTTAGCCTACTTTTACAAAAACTGCTTCTACGGGGTCATAACGTAAGCTACAAGGTAATGGAGCCTTTTATACATTTTCGTGTTTCTTTAGAAATAAATAATGAACAAATGGAGTCTTTAAACGCCTCAGATGTAAAGTTATTCGCTGTCAAAGTGACGCCAAAATGAATGGGAGTCAATGGAATGCTAACAGCAGGTGGGGGTCTGCTAATCAATGGCAGCGCCCGGGGAAGCTTCAAAATAATATGAAACAGTGCCCCCCTGGCTGACGCGAGGAAAAGAAACAAGGATGCGGAAATTAGAAATGAAAAGCACCCCAGTTATCAGTTATCTATACAAAACACATTATTTCTGCATTGATAAGACCAAAACAATAAACAAAATGGTATTTTGTTAATATCAAAACTGCATCTAAGGAAAAAATGTATACCACCATGTTGATACCTCTTTGTTTATCTAATTTTTACAGGCAAGTCCTTTTGACATGGTATTTGTAAATTCCTGTAGGATTTTTCACTTGTGCTGCACAGCAGTATGTGCAGGACATTCCTACATGTTTTAGAATGAACCCTTCAGTACAACAGAAACATGCAGGAACATTCAAGACAAGCGAAAAATCCTGCAGGATTTTATAATTCCTGCAGAATTTTCTTTTAATCCTGCAGGATTTTATAACTCCTGCAGGACTGCTGTGCAGTACAAGTGAAAAATCCTGCAGGATACCTGCAGAAAAAAATTAAAATCCTGCAGGATTCCTGTAGGTTATTTTTTTAAGGGATGGCTTTTAAACATAACTTCTCTTTTCACTCATTTTTTTATATGGAATAAAAAGTACATTACACACAAAAGAAAAACTTTATTTTTTAGACATTGGTTTGAGTCTGATTACTCTGATATATTATTAGTTTGTCAGTTGAATTCTGATGGTCAGTTTTTAAGTATTACTGAACTATGTCTTACATTTAAGTGTCATATTTCTGTTAAAGAATATTGTATTGTCATGAATTCTATTCTATTTTACCGACGGCAAAATGTAGAAGGTAAAGTCTCCAAACATTTGTTTTTAGATAAACTTGATTTAATGATAAATGGAGTAACCAATCGATTAGATCTTTTTGTTAATATCTGTTCTCCTCCGTCTAAATTTGTTTATGTTTCCCTCATTTGAGTGGGGACATTTTTGGGGAGTTCTTAGTCGGTATTGTGTATCAAATAAAACCAAAGAAGTGTAATTTAAAATTTATCACAGAATATATCCTGTGAAAGACATATTAGAGCGTTTTCATCTGGATATTGATTACAATGGCTGTTTTTGTAATTGTGAAAGAGAGTCTATATTGTGCACTTATTTTTTTAAAGGCCATGTTAATTTTTCTTTTGGTATCTGTGTTAAAATGAACTGCAATCTAGTCTTAAATTTGCCATGTTTTACTTCATTCAAATGAATATGACTTCTCCAAGAAAAAAAAAAATTATCGATTTGTTTTTGTTATTAGGAAAATTGCATCATTATCAAACTAAATTGAGTAACTCAAAACCCAATTTTACTCATTAAAATGTATTTAGAATCTGTAAAGTTGTGTAAATGTGTAAAAGAAATGGACGACGCACCTTCACTCATTTCCTGTGCAGAGCATTAAGATGTTGCGCATGCGCGGTCAAAATAGAATGAAGAAATAGCCTACTCTCGGCATGTGTTCCCGAGTAAATTTGTTCAAAATGAACGAACCGTTCATGACAGACCCATCACTACTGGAAAAGTGTCAGAGCATCAAGGAGCTCCTGTGTCATATTTTTAATAATCTTGGGATAGAAAACCAAAAGAAGTTTAAAAGCAAATTGTGCGATCGGAAGAAAAAACCGCACCTCGAAATATTTACAGTCGTCAAAGTTATAAACACTGCAGATCTCGCCGATTTAATGGTGACAACTTTCACATTGAAGGACGCGGTTCCTGTAACACTCGAAATATTAGAGGCTATTGGCTGTAATCAACAAGCAGTGGAGCTCAGACAACGCACAAGAGACAGTAAGTAAAACTATTGTAAATCACGAATGCGAAAGTAAATTGAGATGTTTCGTTTCAGACTTTCTATCTGACAAGTTAATTTAGGATTTTTCACAAATTCGAATTTCATAACCAAATCTCAAATTGATTTAATTTTCTAATCATATCTCCACATCTCATCTTCTCTGTTTATGAAATCTTAAACCGGTCCATCGAGTTTAAAGGGATAGTTCTGTCATCATTTACTCACCCTCAAGTTGTTTCAAACCTGTATGAATTTCTTTTTTCTGCTGAACACAAAAGAAGATATTTAAAAAAAATGTCTGTAACCAAATAGTTGATGGACCCCATTGACTTCAATAGTATTTTTTTTTCCTACTATGGAAGTCAATGGGGTCCATCAACTGTTTGGTTACAGACATTTTTCAAAATATCTTCTTTTGTGTTCAGCAGAAAAAAGAAATTCATACAGGTTTGAAACAACTTGAGGGTGAGTAAATGATGACCGAATTTTCATTTTTGGGTGAACTATCCCTTTAACTGCAGAAACGCAGAACGTCATGACAGTCTATGGCAAGCCGTTTTAACATTTAGGCTAATTTAAACCGACTAGTCTCTATTTTCATGCAACTAGTACTTATTTTTTTAGATACTAGTATCTATTCTACTAAGTACTAGTACTTATTCATTAGCTACTAGTGCTTATTCTTTAGGTAGCCTACTAGTGCCTATTCTTAGATACTAGTGCTTATTCTTTAGGTACTAGGACTTATTCATTAGATACTAGTTCCTTTTTATTAGATACTAGTACCGATTAAAAAGACACTAGTACTTATTCATTACTAGTAGCCTACTTATTCATTAGTTACTAGTATTTATTATTAGATACTAGTACTTATTCATTAGATACTTATTCATTAGATACTTGTGCTTATTTCAATAGTGACTAGTAACTATTATTTTGTTACTAGTAACAAATTATTTTTTTTGCCATTGACTTCTATGGGGATCTGTCATTCAGATATCAACTATTCAGTTCTGACTAGTATGTATTTATTAGATACTAGAAGTTATTTATTAGGTACTAGTATTTATTTTTTAGATGCTAGAACGGGAACCTATTACTAGATACTAGTATTTATTCAATAAATACTAGTACTAAGTCATCAGATACTAGCGCTTATTCATTAGATACTAGTACCTACTAATTAGATACTAGTACTTATTCATTAGCTACTAGTACTTATTCAATAGTACTTATTTATTAGACACTAGTATCTTTTGTAATTGTTACTAGTAACTATTCTTATTTTACTAGTCACAGCTACTAGTCATCGGCTACTGTAGAGTTCAATTAAAAATCTTAGTAAAATAAAAAATCGTACTAGTAACATTTGGAATAAATACTAGTATCTAATAAATAGGTACTAGTATCTATTGAATAAGTACTAGTAGCTAATGAATAAATAATAGTATATATTTAATAGGTACTAGTGTCTAATGACTTAGTACTAGTATTTATTGAATAAATACTAGTATCTAGTAATAGGTATAGTATCTATAAAATAAGTACTAGTACCTAATGAATAACTACTAGTAGGCTATCTAATATATATGTACTTGTCAAAATTGGAATACACTATAGTCACAACTGAATAGTTGATATCTGAATGACAGATCCCCATAGAAGTCAATGGCAATTTTTTTAAATTTGTTACTAGTAACAAAAGAATAGTTACTAGTCACTAAATAAGTACTAGTATCTATTTAATAGGTACTAGTATCTAATGAATAAGTACTAGTATCCAATAAGTACTATTAACTAATGAATAAGCACTAGTACCAATTTAATAGGCACTAGTGTCTAATGAATAACTACTAGTATCTTTTAAAAAGGTACTAGTATCTAAAGAATAAGCACTAGTACTTAATGGAATAGATACTAGTGTCTAAAAAATAAGTACTAGTAGCATGAAAATAGATACTAGTAGGTTTTAAGGATTAAATGTTAAAACGGCTTGCCATAGACAGTCTGAGGACAACACTGCCACGCAGTGTGTGTGTGTGTGTGAGTGTGCGTGTGTGTGGAGCGCTTCAGTTTCAAGTTTTAATGTTAAGTATTTTGTTAAAACGATCCAATTGAAATTATATTTTGTGTTATGAAATGATTTTATGATTATGTTTTGTTGGATAGATAGACCCTGACTTTTTATTAAAATGACAGCTTAATAATATAAACACACGTATATATAACCCCCTTGTAACCTTTTGTTTTTTAAGTTAAAAATTGCTTTGTCTTAAATGATTCAAATAATTTAAATTTAACCCAAAGCTTAAAACCCAAAAAATTTAAATGGCTTGAGCATTTGAACATTTATTTGTTTGACATAAATAATTTTCTAGCATTTCAGAATGAACCATTTTTTTCATACACATTACAATTCTACAGTGTATTTGCATGAATCAAGCTAATTCAGATCCATCAAACCTAAAACACCAAAATGATTTATTAAATTAATCAAATGTACTTTTACCCTTAAGTAGCAAAGAGAATAAATTAAACACAAGTTATTGCACAGCAGGTACATGATGATAAATTAAATCTAAAATAAATAAAATCTCCATAAACATACAATTCATTCTGAGAGTCCTTTTGTCCAAATACTCATTAAGAAAAATGTCCATCTCATCCTTAAGAAGCGAAACACTAAAAGCTCTTTGGCTGGTCTGTCTCTCTGTCATCATCCGTTTCAGCCTGTGAAAGTTGAAGAAGGGCGTTTTCCTTTTCTTCCTCTTTCAATTTCAGAAAGCACGGCTCTTCGACTAAATCTGTGAGTGATGACGTTTGTTTGTCCCGCAGAAGCTGCAGTGCAGATGAATTCTGTGATCTGTGGCTTCTTCATGAGAGAAGTGTACAAACAAATGAAAAATTTAACAATGTCTTGTGTTGTAGGCAGTGTTGTAGTCGAGACCAGCTCACTCGAGTCCGAGTCGAGACCGAGACCAGAGAGGGTCGAGTCCGAGTGGAGACTGAGACTAAAGAGACCCGAGCCCGAGTCGACACCAGAGAGAGTCCAGTCCGAGTCGAGACCGAGACCAATGAGAATCGAGCCCGAGTCGAGACCAGAAAGAGTCCAGTCCGAGTCGAGTCGAGACCGAGACCAGAGAGGTTAGATAACCTAAGGTTGGGTCTAAAAACCAGACCTAAAGATATCTTCAAGAATATGTAAAATATTTGGTGGTAACAATAAAATTGGCACCATACTCAAACAGTAAATCAAATATACCATGGAATCATGTACACTGTAATGGTAAAAAGGCTTCTGCTGCATTTGCGTGGCGCGAACGTTAGTCTCAAGTCATGCGCAGTTGCGCACAAGAAAGTCAGCAATCTTTGGACGTTTCAATCAAACAACAATTTAAAGAAATATTAACATACAGTAACAATCATGAAATATTTTGAATGGGACTTGAGTGGACTCGGGAATAAGTCCGAGTCCTAATATGTTCGAGTACGAGTCAATTCCGAGTCAAAATGCACACGAGTCCATGACAAGACCGAGACCATTAAAATATGGTCTCGAGACCGAGTCTGAGTCTCGAGTACACAACACTGGTTGTAGGCAAAGGCAAGCACTTCATAGGGCTTTTCACACTGAGCTCAACCACAGGTTATTGTTGTTCTAAACACCGCTTTTAACCCCTGGGAAAGTAATGTTTCATGCTTGTATATTTACATGCTTTGGACAGTCATTGAAACACTGTGCATGGTATATAAATAGTAAATTCAGTGTTGGAGGGAATAAAAACTTCAAATGCAGACAGAAAACGCAACAATTGAAGTGAACAGTATTTATATCGTTTTTTTAACTCTTGTACACAACCACGTCCAAGTGATCTGAGGGCGCGTGCGCATCCTGGTGTGTGACGTGTGCGCAGACTGGTGCATAGATATATATATACACTAGATGTTGCCTTGGCTACGGCAGTTCATTGGAACGAATGCTGTAGGCAAGGCGGCATCTATTCTAGTGTATATATATATATCTATGCACCAGTCTGCGCACATGTCACACACCAGGATGCGCACGCGCCCTCAGATCACTTGGACGTGGTTGTGTACAAGAGTTAAAAAACGATATAAATACTGTTCGTTTTCTCACACAAACCGCTCGTTTCATGTCTTAGGCCATCAATGTGTACTTACGATGGGGAATTGTTTAAATTGGACGATGGGGAATTGTTTTAATTTCGACTCTGTGCATGCTCTTTGAGACAGTGACCACAGACCTGCATTATAGGACTGACAGACAAGAACGGTTTGACCTAAAAATATCAAAATTGAAACTACTGCGGAAAAAAAGACACCTACATCTTGGATGCCCTTGAGGTAAGCTAAAACATACCAAAATTTAATTTCAAAGTGAACTATCCCTTTAAGCATTTTATTTAATAAACAATGTCCCAATCTTAACCTAGTTATTACCATTTCTTCTCTCCTATTTCCACTTCCAACACTTGTATCTTTAACATCCCTTTAAATTTGATATAAGTGTCTCCTTTTCTCCTCTCTATCCCACCTTTCTTGCCACTTTTGATTTATTTTCTCCCATATCAAACTTTTAACCTCTGCTTTGCTTATACTTACTTGCATTTTTCCTTTTGTTAACGCCCTTTTTGCTAATATATCTGCCATTTCATTCCCCCTTATCCCTACATGCCCTGGAACCCAAATAAATTTGACCCGTCTTCCTTCTCTTGTTACTGACTGGAGTACTTCAAACAGAATATCTTGATGACTTTTTGAATAGAATGACCGTAGGCTTGCTAAAACTGTTGATGAGTCTGAGCATACCAAAACTTTGTCATGGCCTGTCTTTTCTACCCATCGTAATGCAATTAACATGCCAGCATTTCCACATTTCCAGCTTTTCTTCAATTGATTCCTATTCCTTTATCTGGTATCACCACCCCCAATTCTTTTGCTTCTGTCTCTGGATTCTTAGCACCATCTGTATAAATCTGGATAAACAGGATTCATTATATTTTTCCATTATGTGGTTATTGAACACTCTTTCCAAATTAGTATCCTCCTGTGCCTTCCTTTTTTCCTGTAATACAGACCAGTCTACCTCAGGCCAAACTATCTTCCATGGAGCAATCTTTGGATAAACTACCCTAGGATCTTTTAATTCTTTAACTTTTTAATTTTCCAATGTGATTTTTCCCATACTCCTAGCTCTCCTGCAGTACTGTTTTAGCGAGGGTGAATTATTATGCCCTTGTAAACCAGCCCAATAGTTTGCTATCAGCTGCTTCCTTCTTAACTCTAGTGGCAGTTCTCCCATCTCTACATGTATGGCTGTTACTGGTGTTGTTTTGAAAGCTCTTCAAATGACATAACTCCTTTTAATAATTTCCCACACTTCTCTTACTGGTGTAGTTCTTTCTATTTCATCACAAAAATGCCTCCAACTCGTCCTCTTTGCTTTGCGAATCGTTCTTCTGACCATCTGAGCTTTCTTGTACTGAATTAGATTTACCCTGTTTCTCTCTTTAGGAATAGCTTCCTCTGCTGCCATAATAATTTCCAAAGTTATCTGGTTGTTAACATCATCCATGCTTCCAGAAACCTCAATTCTAATCATTGCATCATCGCTCAATTTCTGAAACTTATCTCAATCAGCTTTCCCAAAATTCCACTTAGGATTTCTATCATCTGGTCCTACTTCTAATCTTTCGCACTGAGATTGGAGGAGTTTGGTATTCAAAGGTCTTTTACCAAGCAGCCAATGACGCACAAGCAGCTGCTGTGAAGTAAATGCTAGATTTAAATGAAGAAACAAAATATACTTTTAAAAATGTGTTTAATTAAGTGCTGCAGAAAGGGAAGTTTTGATAAACTTGATAGAAAAGGCAAAGCCTATCACTTTTCATGGGAGTCTGTTATTATTTGTTTTGTTGTCAAAGTGAAGAACATCATGTTGCGTGTTTCCACCATCCACCATCAAACATTGCTGTTCTTCATCGTGTATCATTAATAAATGTGATGCCATTCTCAGACAGGGCTATTGTTATGTGATTTTTACAGTGTTGGCTTTCAAAGAATTTTGAAGTTAGGACACCAGTGGAGTTGTCCTAAGACAGTTTTTAGGATTTTTTGTCGAGTTAGGATGCTTCTGTAATAGCCTTTACCTATCCTTAGTTAAAATAAGACTAGGCACTTAAGAAAAGGTCATTCTGTAATAGCTTTTGTCCTCATTGAGGTCCTAAGTGAAATTGCCATGGTTACCAAGCAGATAAGAGAGTTTTATAAAAAATACAGATTATCAGGTATCTATTTCCTATCCAAGCAAATTGTATTTTGTGACATCATTCCAGCTGACATGAGCTCTAACAAATTCTTTTCTTGCAGGGCCAGACAGAAGGGTGAAACCTGAGTTATCTTCTGTAAGTGATGCAGAATTTCCTGTAATGTGTAATTGTTACAATAAGACTGTGAAACACTCATTATTTTTCTGTTTATTAAGATGTACAGTTTATCATCAAATTGGAAGCAAGATTTGATTGAAACACTCCAAGGTAAGTTCATATTCTGACTTTTTAAAATGAGAGCTCTTCTTTGATTTCTGATGAACATTATAATTTACTGCTGTGTTTCTGTCTGTACTAAGGAGCTGAGTGTCCTAAAAAAACTTCGGATTATGAGGTACCTACCAGATTAATAAGCATTGGGCACTATATGTATTTAAATGTAAATAAATATATATTTATATCATAAGATATATATATATATATATATATATAAAATCTTACCCTTCAAGAAATGTGGTAGCAAAATGGCTAAACATAAAAAATAAACTTTTACTGTTAAAGCAAGCTTCATCTTAGCAAGCACACTGTTTTTTAGTTTAATCAGTCTTTTTTTATTATATAATTAGCATCAAACAAACAATATAGTTCTTAAGTCACAGTGATTAAAGATTATTAAACGAAAAGATTGAAAAATGTTTGCACAACCACCAAATAGTTGGCGATATGCACTATATTTGTAAAGCATTAAACAAAAGAAGAAAGTTTTTTTGCGATAGCACAATATTTACAAAATATATCAACACGAAATTAATTACATATGCGAATTACTATGACATTGTGCTGTTGTATTTTTCTGGCGTGCCTCCCTTTTACAGTTCTCCCTCACAGACACACTCAGCACATTAGCTCCTAATGCATTCACTCCATGCAGGAATTGCCATTATTACAAGATTCCAACTTGTAGAAAGCATTCATGTCCTCATCCACATTCTTTTTCTGAGCAGTTTTCTAAGGCTTTTGCACACCTCATCTGATCGCTTCTCAAGAAGTCGGCCACTGAAAATCACATAAGAAGATGACTGCTCCTTTATAATTACTAGGGGTGTAAATCGGACAGTTCATCACGATACGATACGATACGGATTCTCTCAGCCAGCGATGCGATATTTTCCGATACTTCAAAAAATTCCACGATTCGATTCGGGGCTATATCGATCGATTAATCGATATTTAGATATTATGTTCACACAACCAGTTACGTTTTTATTAACTCACAAATGCAATCAAAATATATAACATGAACGTTTAATTAAACTCTTTGAAAATTGCACACCCTCTCCCAATTGGGACATTTATAACAAAAGTGGTCATTTGCAAGTACTCCGTTCTTGTTCATTTTCATAAATCATGTTTTTTATTATTATTGTTTTATTATTATTAGGTAATATCAATCAAACTGCAGCTGGGTTGTTTCGATTAATAATAATAATAACTTAAAAAATACAGGTAAATTACAAAATTAAAGTTAATTCAAAGTATGCTTTAATATGTTAAAAGTTTTTTTTTTTTTTAGCAGAGCAGATACATTCACATTTCATCTTTCTGAGTCAAACAAAACCAAGTAATTGCTATGATAAATAATACAACACTCGGTTAATCTTCATAACGTTAATCTCCTCAGCTGACATAGACGCCTAACAAACTTTGTTGTTGTGATAACGTACACGCAGTACAGAGAGCTTTTTCCTCACCACTAAACGAGCTGCTTTAGTAAGGTTGTAATAGTCTTCTCTACTGACTGACTCACTCATAAAGACAGTCTTTGCCGCCATCTATTGGAGAAATAGTGTATGTAACTTCTGTTGCTGTTTACAGTCAGGGACTATTTGTTCCAGCGGAAGGAAGGCTTTTAGTGATTTATTTTACTTCATGAAAGTTGCAGATATACATATTTTTTTTAGCTTTAATATTTGTATTGTGAGAACCGTTTTATAAAAGTAATAAGGTACTCGAGGCTAGTGCTGTATCACGGGGTTGCAGGGTTATCGAACAACGCCCTTCAGCCGTGACTAACGTTACATAAAGATGACTTAACTTGAAGAAACTCAATTGATTCGCAAATCCGACATGGATACGTGTTGTATTCGTCCCGCTAATAAGGCATGGGGCCTATTATTTTTCAAAACAGTGCTATCAAGGCGACCATTTCAATAACCATTAACAGAAGTTACAATAGTAACGTTGCAAGTAACTTAGGCTAAACCACATGTTATCTAGCAAGTGACATACCTTATCTTCCACCATTTTTGCCAGGTTCTCCTCTGGGACACCTCTCTCTCTCAGAGCAGTTATAAAATCCATCTCTTAGTCAGGTCCGGATCTTCAAGATTGTGTAACCCTGTAGGCATTTTTGAGGAAAAGTTGTTATACCACATTTTTAGAAAGTTCTATGTCTCCTGAATAAGGATCCACCGTATAACATTTGAAATAAGGGTCCCATTTTCTTGTAATTGTTATTGAAAGAATAGGTGCATTATTCACAGCCGAAACACTAGAGGTGGATAGGGTACATTTTTGAAGTTATAGATATTACCATAAAACCTTTCCAGTTTTTCACTTACATAGAGACAGACATTTTTTGTATTACAAGTTTTCTGAAATGTCATGTTTACATATGCAAATGAGGCATACCAGTATATATATATATATATATATATATATATATAATTCGAGGGGCAGGCATACCAGTACGCGGTTCTCCCTTTCGGGCTAGCCCTGTCTCCTCGCGTCTTCACGAAGGTTGTCGAGGCAGCCCTTGTTCCTCTCGACGCTTCAGCTTTGGCTACGCGATTGAGTCCCGAGGTGGGCAAGGCAACACGGCATGCTCCGAGTCCCAGTGACTTCGACCTGCCGTCAGACCTTCACCCCGTGGACGAACCTCAGTCTTCTATGGGCTGGAGTGCCTATAGAACGAGTTTCCTGGCATGTTGTTGTATCAACAGATGCCTTCACAATGAGCTGGGGCGCCATGTGCAATGGACACGATGCCGCGGGCTCCTGGACAAGCGCCTTTGGCATGTCAATTGCCTCGAGTTGCAGGCTGTACGTCTCGCCCTGCACCGCTTCTGTGCGTTGCTCAGGGGTCAGCACGTATTAGTCCGATCAGACAATACCGCCACAGTAGCGTACATCAACCGACAAGGTGGTCTGCGCTCCCGCCGTATGTCGAAACTCGCCCGCCACCTCCTCATATGGAGTCAGAAGCATCTGAGGTCGCTTCGAGCCATTTATATCCCGGGAGACCTGAACCGTGCAGCTGATCTGTCTCGGTTTCGGCCTCTCGCTGGAGAATGGAGACTCCATCCCCAGTCGGTTCAGCTGATTTGGGATCAGTTCGGGGACGCACAGGTAGATCTGTTTGCCTCCCACGACTCGTCCCACTGCGACCTGTTTTATTCTCTGACCGAGGGCACGCTCGATCTTTGAAACCTCCATGTGTGGTTCCTGGACAGGACGAGGCAGGTTTGACTACCCTACCACCAGCGGTGGTGGCTACCATCACTTCCGCTAGAGCATCGTCCACGAGACATGCCTATGCGTTGAAGTGGAACCTCTTCGTCAACTGGTGTTCTTCTAAACTTCAAGAACCCACGAAAGGCCCGATCAGTGCCGTGCTTTCCTTCCTGCAAGAAGGGTTGGAGAGAAGGTTGTCTCCCTCCACCCTGAAAGTGTATGGTGCCTCCATTGCCACACATCATGATGCAGTTGATGGTAAGTCCATTGGAAAGCACGACCTGATCATCAGTTTCCTGAGAGGAGCGGGGAGACTGAATCCTCCTCGCCCTCCTCTCGTTCCCTCTTGGGACCTCTCAGTGGTTTAAACTGCCCTGCAGAGTGCTCCCTTTGAGCCTCTGCAATCAGTGGAGCTTAAGTTCCTGTCAATGAAGACAGTGCTCCTGGTTGCATTGGCCTCCATCAAGAGGGTAGGGGACATGCAGGCATTTTCGGTTGACGAAGCGTGCCTGGAATTTGGACCGGCTAACTCTTACGTCATCCTGAGACCCCGGCCTGGATATGTGCCCAAGGTTCCCACCACACCCTTTCGAGACCAGGTGGTGAACCTGCAAGCGCTGCCCTTGGAGGAGGCAGACCCAGCCTTGGCACTGCTCTGTCCAGTACGCACCCTCCATGCTTACGTAGACAGAACGCATTGTATCAGGACTTCAGACCAGCTCTTTGTCTGTCATGGTGGGAAGCTGAAGGGAAAGGCTCTCTCCAAGCAAAGGTTGTCTCACTGGATAGTGGACGCCATTGCTTTGGCTTACCAGCAGCAAGGTCGACCATGCTCCCTTGGTGTGACGGCCCACTCCACCCGGAGTGTGGCATCCTCTTGGGCTCTAGCGCATGGCGCCTCGCTAACAGACATCTGCAGAGCTGCAGGCTGGGCGACACCTAACACGGCCTCTGGGCGACCCCCACGTGTGTAGTCCACTGTAAGCCTCTCTGAGCATGTGTCTTTCCCTCGGCAAGCCACCTTGCCACCCCTGGGTTTGAAATATTCCACCTGCGGCTGGACACCCCAGTGATTCTCAATATGCAGCCCCCTGGGGTCATGTGTATTCCAAGTCCCCCCCCTTCGGGCTGGGCATAATTGCATATTTCCACTGATATATGCTTCCCAGTGTACCTTGGTACCTTGGCATAATTCCAGCAGCTATTAAAAACTGTCCCTTTCATGTTAATGTTGTTTTTTCATTGTTTACATGTTTAAATATTCTGAGAATGCATAGTTTAGTTCTAATGTTTAATGTTTAAAAAGCAATAAATGCATTAAAACGTTTTTTTTTTTTGGCAGCCATTTTGTTTTTATTGTTTATGCCAAAACAGTGATGTTTACAACTTGTTATACGGCAGAAATGGATTCAGCACCTAAAAATCATATAGAAACAACACTTGAAGTACTTTTCCTCAAAAATGCCTACTGCATCTTATCCAGGGCTATTTATCTATTTTGGGACTCGACTATCTTCTGTGATTCAGACGAAATCTGATTTTAAAATCAAAGACGCCATATCGCACATAGGCTACCGCTAACCTACACCATGATACACATTCAGAAGGAGCGAGATTTTCTCTCGAATCGCGATACACGTGACGTCGTGAGAAAACGGTTTTATGTCGAGATCATACATTAGAAATTAAGTCGTGATCACGAGAAAACAACTTTTGTTATCTCGAGATAACGAGAAAATTAAATCGTGATCACGAGAAAACAACTTTTGTTATCTCGAGATAACGAGAAAATTAAGTCGTGATCACGAGAAAACAAGATAGAAAAAAATAACAATCCATGGCCTCTTAGGGCTTCCGTAGTTCCGTGAAAATGTTTCAGGTTTTATTTTCCTTTTACGCCCTGAAGAAGATATCACGAGTTCATTGAAATTATCCATCCTCGATCACTTTTAGTCAGCTTTGACGAAACTCCTCTTAGCCAGCGCGTCTTTTCAAAGTGACATCTTTTTTTAGTCTTTGCATCTGACCTGAATACTGCGCGCTGAGTCGCTAAAACGGACTTATCGTGTTGTGTTCACCAACAAGGGTGCGAGTGCTTGTCTGTTTCTGCTGTAAAACATGAACTCGCGATGCCTGACAGCGGACAATACCGACTTTTGTGGAAAAAAAAACTTGTTTAGGGTTTAGTCAGTCTTGTCAGGCGTCTTTTTCAGATGAGGAGATTAACGTTACACACCGGCAGGCGGTTGGTGAGTAAACGAAAATGTGCGCTTTGGCGGAAGAATGACGTGAGAATGTGGAGACTGGGAGTGTCAAAATAAAGGTGTATATCGATATTTTAAGTGTTGAATCGATGCATCGTATCGTTAGATACGATATATCCATATCGATGTATCGTTACACCCCTAAATACGCTCTAGTCTTTATTTAAAGACGCTCACATCATTGTTACATTCCTGCATGGAAAACTTGGAATGTTAAAATTGTGATTTCCAGGCCATGAAAATTTTTCGGAAAATAAATCAATTAAAAACTTTTTCTTGCATCTTGCAAGACAAGGAACGTATTAAAAAACAGACATGCAAAAGAAAATAAGTTGATAGAAAACAAAAAACCTATGAATCATAATTCGAATCAAGTGTGACCAACCAACACTACAAAATAATGCTGTTTTCGAAATGCCCCCGAACGAATCAACACTGCCATTGATTCAATGCTAAAATTAGCAAAAATGGTAATGTTGTTGAATCAATGTTGCAATGTGATGTTAGGTCAACATCATGTTGCACCCTCAGTTAATGCTGACATTTTAACAAACAAACAAAAAATTATACTGCCATGTTGATTTTAAATCACTTTTGTTGAAACATTGAAAAACAACAAAAATGTTGTCATATTGCTGGACCATTACAAAGAGAAAACCACTTAAAATAAAAAACACATTAATTAAGCATTATTTAGACTACTGAGTGCACATGCAAAACTAAAATTGCAATCAGTGTGTGTTTTCAAACAACATGGGCATTTATCCATTCCGTGTGTGCTGTCGGCTTTCATCACAATTTCTGATCCAACATACTTTAAACATTGGAAGTCAGTCTCAATCAAGATAATATTTTGGATGAAAACTCAGCATTGTATCAATGTTACCTTGCTATCTGGGATTGTATTGTACTCAGTGTTGCCAGATTGGGACGGTGATTTCCAGCCCAA
This sequence comes from Scardinius erythrophthalmus, assembly GCF_964197995.2. Taxonomy (NCBI): domain Eukaryota; kingdom Metazoa; phylum Chordata; class Actinopteri; order Cypriniformes; family Leuciscidae; genus Scardinius; species Scardinius erythrophthalmus. Next base: position 17,625 of record NW_028295879.1, read on the forward strand.
AAGCTCACCAAAACCCGCCCACTACAAGAAAAAACCGCCCAAAATTTTACTGCCAAAATAATATGATATAATTTCATTGTCATTCAAGGTTGATAAGCATAATTTGTATCTCCTTAAAACAAAATAACAATGATAAAATAAAATACAAAATAAATAAAATAAAAAATTCCAGGAAAACAGATCAAAACAGGGCAATAATTAAGGAGAATTAGCCAATATGACTAAAATGCCCAGATAGACACTGTCAAAACGGCAATCAAGAAATGAACCGATGACTTTAACCCTCGGAAGTACACATTGCAGAACATAACGCAGAATTTAGCAGTCAAACTCATTCATCGTTGATTCAAACCTTTTTCAGCAGCTGTCAGGGTCGAGTATTGTGCAGTCTGGACGGTGTAAAAGTTGCCGATGTCTGGTAAGGTTAGGCTAGTGTGCACATGACCATGGACATTCACGTCCCATATTTAATTTAATTTCAAGTCATTCAACTGTGCTCTCAACTGTGCTCTTATATTCACCATCGATATCTCCCACCAGGTGTACGTTTTTAGAGCTGCTCACTATCTCACTCTTTACTGTGTAGATACAACTTACTGTTTAGTAGGCTATATCCATAGACTGTAAAAGGCTATATCACTTTGGCATTAGCGTTCACTTGAATATACAGCTACAACTTATCGCGCTCAATTGCATCTGCCTGCGGATCGCTGATTGGCTAAAAGTGCGTGCTCGTCGATGTCAACACTAACGCCAGCTGACTCTGCATGGGCGTGTGTATGTCATGATGACTGATTTTATGGACTACATGCACACTTTAATTTAGTTTTTTAACAAATTAGACTTTAAAATGTAGATGTTTGAAAACCGCCGAACTGACCCCAAACCAGCCCAA
>NW_028295878.1:0-18413 GCF_964197995.2 Scardinius erythrophthalmus
CCATAACTCGTAATTCTCCTGAATAGGTTCCGTTTCTTCCTCCAAGATTTGGCCGCTGATTGTAGCATTATAGCTCGATGCAGAAGCTTTGAATAAAATGGTGCACGAAGCTTGTTGTGGTGTTTGGGTCAAAGCAATCAATACCTACACACACATGCGCCGACACAAACACACACACATCATTTCCCAATCAATAGCATTAAAAGGAGTATCCAGCCTCTCTGCCTCCTTCCAAAGAGGCTCGGCTTTCTCCAGCTCATGCTTTATTAAAGAGCTCTAATTATGCACCCCTTATTCTTTATGTTCCCTCTCTTGTTTTCGGCCCCCTTTTTTTTTTTCTCTTCTTCTGTTTGATTTTCTGTTTAGGTCTGGCATCAACGCGTAATGATCAAAGATTGAACAGGGACATCTGTGAGTGTCTACTTAATCAGTGATATTGAAACACACATCACTCCTACCCACACACATGCAATGTTCAGATACTGTCAGTCATAACAAAGAAGGAAAGAAGCAAACTATTAACACAGCATGACGCAAACTAAATCAGTTTTCCCCACCTTTTCTCCATTATGGTGCATTTGAGAAAGAATTGTTTCCTCGGAAATGACCAGAAACCCAATAAATTGCTCGTGTCCGGCATGCAACCTCAGGTTTAATAGTTTTTCGGCTATCTTAAAGCTTATTTTGGAATAAATTACTCTCTTAATGCAAATGATCCACTTCCCCTCATGATTTAGGATTAAAATAGAGTCGACTTGAATTTCATTTGCAGTCTATATCGTAACTAGCTTTTTAGAGCTATTTTCCGCTCGTTTTAGTCAAAGTATAGCCCAGTGACACAAACCATGGCAGCCAGGTCTGGGGTTATTTTATGTTTGCTTTGATTTGTTTGTCGTCATGTAAATCTTACGCGCCGCGTGCTCTGGGCTATCGTTCACCGCGATTACATCTAATGTTTTTTTTTTTTTTTTTTTTTTCTGCCTGTTATATACTGATAAACAGAGTGTCAAGGAGAGCCAATGCAGAGAAACCCAATCCAAATACTTCTGACTGCACACACATACAAAAACCACTGAAAGGGTTTTCATATAGAGCTGGTGTTTGACAATTACAGCTTTTGAACATTTACATAATATGTGTGCATATGTGTCCCTTTCTACTGACATGTTTGCTTCTATTTTGTCTGTTGTTTATTATGCAGTGATTGTGTGTACATGCTTCAAATGTGCGTTGGGTTGTGTCAGTTTGTTGAGGCACAGTTTTTGTTTACTGTCATCACAATGGCAGTTGAACGGTTGATGGCTGAAACACTGTGAACCCTAATATTGTCATTAATAAAGCAATCTTAACTTAAAATGTGTTAAAATACCACGATTTGGCACGATAACTCAAACAGCTATGTTTAATGAACTGCATTGGCAATATAAGTTGAGGCATATATATATATATATATATATATATATATATATATATATATATATATATATATATATATATATATATATATATATATATATATATATGAGTTAAGTCTACCACTTTATGTATTACCTAAATATTTAGGTTAATTCAATGTGAGGTCCACATTAGATGATTTTGATAAAACAAGCTACACCATTACTCATATAAACTGAGGGAATGAGTTTATTTAAATCATTTGAGCAGACTCAACTTATTAGGGTTTTTGTGATATTTATGATAATGGAGTTTATTAATGGGTGATTTGTAATCTGCCAAGTACCGGGGAATGCCATGTGATTCTGATGGTAACGCTGATTGGCTAGTGGCGTCACTAGAACAGTTCCAAACATTTTACTTGCAACAATTCTCTGTAACGTAAAAAGGAACAAATATATCACCATTTCATATAATACCATTTTTAAATGGATTTTTTTAAATATATAAAAATGAAAAAAATTATAACTTGTGAATGATTATTATTATTACATTGATTGTAAATAAACTTGGAACCAGCAAAAAAATAATTACTATAGTATAATAATATATATGAATATAATATTTAAACTAAATAAGTACATGAAGAAGAAAGATTATTTCTTTCAGCAAGGGCTAACTGGGTCATGCTAACCAGACAAACCTTGACCTCTTGGTATTGAGATGGAAAATATGTAATTTGTGTGCGCGGGTCTAGCCTTTGTATTGTTCTTGAATCAGTACACAATGCACAATTGCATTGAGACAATGCAAATGGACAGATTATAGCTCACATTATAGATCCAAAGCAGCAGCCACCATATAGAAAATCAAATTGAAATGAGAGAGAACAGTGAGCCACATTTGTTTGCAAAAGGATGGGTTTTGGAGTCTCCGCAGGGATTTCAGACGATCCTCAGCTGACCCAGCTTTGGGTGCTGCGTAAATAAGGATAGGAATGAAAAGGATTTATATGTTAAATGCTGGTTCCAGATCAGTCAAAAACAGCCAGAAATGTTTTGTTTGAAGGCTATACAATAAAATGTGATGTTTAATGTAGCGTATATTAAACATATTAGATTGGGGAAAACATTCAGATCACATTTAATAGCTGATTGCTAGCACAACACAAGATAAGCAAATGCTTCCTTTTATTTTTTTTTCTTATGCTAATTTTAATTCTGCTCAAAGGAAGTGATGAGAGGGCAACGAAAGGTCCTCATATCCAATTAAACTTGGCTAATCCAACAGATTTAACTGAGCGCTGGCAGACACACTCACATGCACTACACATACACACATATGTTACTACAGATACTCGAGATCAGGTGGTTTCTGTGATGCTTGACATCAGACATCAGCCCTGCTGTACAGTGGGATTGTGTGTATGCTGTGTGTGTGAGAGAGAGAGGTTAGCAGGGGGATTTGTCTTGGAAGGGAGGGAATCTCTCTTCGAAATGAACATTTTCTTTGTCTGTCGTTCTTTTAGTTATGAAAAATCATACAGCTGGTCTATTACTTATTCATGGGGATTCTGCTGAGGATTTTCTCTCTCCTCATTTCCTCTATCCCTTCACCCCCACTCTTTTCCCAGCTCATGCTCAAGCAGAGTCACTGAACTCAAATTAATAGTAGCTTGTTAATTCTCTTTGAAATAGGAGGGTGAGTATGTGTGTGGTGCAGCATAGACCAAAATGAGGCTAAAGGTAAAGGAACAATGAATGTAAAAAGAGAAGCGGCGAGTCTGCCATTTGGGTTTTAATTGCTGCAGCACATAATATGACCTGCAGATGTAAGAGTTCCCCAGCCAATGACACATCCAGTGGTGAGTGTGTTCACTGCAGATTAGCCAGTGACTCACTGCCCCTTTCACATCACCCTCAAACCAGTTATGGTTGATAGTGCTGCTCTTAACTGATTTCACATTAGGTCCCAGATTTTGCGTAGTGACTCAACACAGCGCATAAGTAAACTATCTATCAGAGCCATTTGAATTCATGGATATCAGTCGCTATTGGATGTGCAATTGTGCATGCACATTTCCCCTATTCTTATCAGATTGTATTCTATTACAATTCTATAGAATAACAAAGGGTCGGATATGACTGAAATGGTTAATGCATGAATGATTAAAGTGTTTGCTTAATATCTGCTGACACTTTACTTTGATGGTCCCTCAACAGACAATAATGACTATAAATCATATACGTCTTATTCAACTAAGCCAAACCCCTAACACTTAAACTTAACCTAATAATCTAATGAGAGTTAGTTGACATGTAGTTGCAAAGTTACTTATTGTAAGTAGAGTGTCTAAAGTTGACTATCGATCGAAATACAGTGTAATCATATGAAATTGTAATCTTGGCCATATATATAATGTTAATTACAATATTTTAGTAATAATGCATCACTGTTTGCTCTATATATAACCTATATACCCTATTTATTTTGCACACAATATTTAGGTGGATTAGTGTTATTTTATTTTCCACATTCAGAACTGTTGTTGTTTTTTTCCCTGTCATGCGGGTGTCTTAAACCACTTGTTTATATTGCATCATATATAAGTTGGTCTTGCAACCACCAGTTGGTGTCTTGTTTACATATGTTGTAGTGTTCAAACCAGCGAAGAAAACCTGCGACCTGGCAATGTTTTTGTGTGGACACAGCCAGTTGAGATTATTCAAATGCTCTGGGCTGCTTTATAAACAGTACCTTTATGTACATTTATACACACTTCTGTGATTTGTTTGGGATTTTAATTGAAAACCTTTTTTTGCACACATCATTCCTTTGTTATATGCAACCGCAATGAGCCTGAAGCGTTTCTGTATAACTTTCTTATAACTGTGGCACATAAACTTTGCCTTGTCCTCCATCACGGGGACATAAAGCAGACGGCATGAGATATCCAGCCCGGTCCAGTCAAACATGTGCTGGTTGTGTTACTGTTCAGTCTAACAAGTGATGTAGAACAGGTACTGTAAATGTGTCAGCAGATATTTACACATAAGCCAACATGCTGATATTTGATCCGGTAATATTTTAAACAATTCTCAGTTTCATTTGATAAACAATAACAGTAATGTTTCAATGGGGCCGTTATGTTTAGATAAACCTGACTTGTGGTCGTGAATTACATTTGATACAGAATTCCAATACACTGGCACCAGTTGTGTTATTGTATGTAAAATGTTGTGGCTTCTTGGAGATTGTGCAGGCAAAATATTGATAAAACCTGATTAAACTTACTGGTACTGGCCTAACATGTGTGTATGTGTGTGTGGTTTAAGCCAGATAAATCATTATCCACTGCAATAGTTACTCTCTGTTATGATTGGCCTTTTCCACCCCTCATATTTAAGCATTTTAAGACTGCTGTCTACTTCTGGCGTATATTTCAAACCTATTTTCCGTCCAATGTCAGCACCTGCCAAGCCCGATTCCTCATAAAAGCAATAACATCTGATTCTGATTCTAGTCACTTGACTCACATGGATCATGTTTCAAAATATGCAATTTGCCAGTTTTAAACAACTTGGAAGAGTGCCATTTAAAATTCATCAGTGTGGTTTCCAAAAAGAACATATATATATGATTTGAGAACGGTTTTTCTTTGAAATTTAGGCAAGTCGTGACGGGTAGCATTAACATAGCTGTGTTAATCCTCATTATATGCCTCATTACAGTAATTTAAGGAGTTCAGCATGTTGTCTTTGCTCTCGATGTGTGTTTGTCAAAGAAATCGAGGATACGTGTGTGTGAGTAAATGTCGGTGCGTTTGAACCGGTAAAGAAACCTGCTCGTCAAGTTCAAAAGCGTGTTGTGACACACAAACTGAACACAAGCCACATACTTTTTCAAACCTCAATTGGTCAATTAACTGTTTTAGTTACATTTTTCATTTCCAGACATTGATTTGTGTAGTTCAGTTTAGTTCCCTCAAGGAACACGTTAAGGGTAAACATAATTGATGTATTTTAATATGCCATTTTATAATTCATTATTTGAAATAGGACAAATGTGCTTGTTTAACACTTTTGGAGTTGATAACGCCAGGACCACATAGAGACCAGTTTTCCTCATATTTTCTTCCTCAGTCAATAATGATATAACATAATCACGATCACCTAACCACTGGCTCGTGCTTAACACTAAAATAAACATGTTAGTGTGTGTTTGTGCACACCATGTGATGCTCGGTTACTTCATCTAATGTTACATTGTGTTTACATAGATTATACATTGAGTTTATTGTGATTACCTGTAGCCTGTGAACAGGTGGAACATTTTATCTATCTCTCTTTGTCTATCTCTGTCCATATCTCTCTTTGGTCTACTTGGCCAGCAAGAACCTTGTGTCATTTGATCAACCTAGTTGTCCTCGTACATTTAGCCATTAACCTGTCAACCTGTTGGATTTCTCAGCGGCCTATAGAGCAGCTGGCTATGATCCGGTCTAATGGGTAGACTGAGATTAGATTCAGCCAATGAATGGACACTATCCAGCATTTTTATTGTGTTTGTGGAGTGATATATTCAAGAGCAGGTTTAGAGAAAAGTTTAGAGAAAAACTGAAAAAAAAAAAAAAAAAAAAAAAAAAAGAATATATATATATATATATATATATATATATATATATATATATATATATATATATATATATATATATATATATTATTAATTTAAAAAATATTATTAATAAAAAATGTAATTAAACTATCAATCAATAAATACATAAACATAAACATTTGATTAAATAAAGAACTAACTAAAATAAATAAGTAATGCATCTATCTTTACAGTACTATAATGAGTAGAAAACATGTATGCTGTATTTTTGAAAGTTGTAAATAAACTAGAATGATCTTTCTGCTTCAAAATTTTATGATCACAACTTGCTTTAATGAGCTCATTGTTTCTGCCTAAAATGAATAAATGATGTTGTTAGCTAACTGCATGATTATTACATCAGAACTGTACATTTCTGACATATGGACATCATATTGACTAAATTTTTCTACAGTATATTGTAGGAACTCCTGCTTCCTTCTGTAATTCTATAGAGTTCTAAGAGCTCATCTAGAAATTCTCGCTTTCTGTCATTTGTCTGTCTCCCATCTTTCCAGGATCGTGTGTGTCTTATTAGTTTAGCTGGCTCCAGGGATGTTTTCACGCTGCTAATAATACGTTTGACTCTCCGCGGCCCTCAGGCAAGGAGCTATTGAGTCAACCCAACACAGTGACAACAAGTCACACATTTACCACTCAAACGATTCCAGTCGCCCTGCATGACTTCCAGTTACCTGTTTTATCTTGTTTACTTAGAGAGGAGGCTGTTCCCAGATCAGTACAAAATGACAGCTTCTTCTAAGAGCAACAACTCCAAAGCCACACAAATGTATACTCCCAATATATCAATTAAAGAAAGAGCGAATGAGAGTTTGCTGAGGTACGTTCTAATCTTAGTGACTTAAATCTCAAATGGAAAGAGACAGAGAAGAGCGAGAGAGCCGGAAATGCGAAGTGTACTCGAAGAAGTCCCACGGGCACTCGGGAGGTTTTCATTTTTACATGGGGATTAGGATCGGTATCTTCTTCATTGCCATGGCGATGGCAGGGTCTGATAGCACCTCCCTTTGAAGCAGGCTGATGTGCGGAGCTGCTATCCTTCTATCTTTGGAGAAACTAACTCTCACCCAGCTCGTAGATGGCTGTTTGAAAGGAACGAAGACAGGCGAGCAACGGAGATGAGATTTGTGGGGTCTTTATGGCCAGTGGAATTGTTGAAAGAAGCTCAAGCCGACTGAAGCCTCACTTACCCAGCGTCTCAATGATACAAGAGTTTCTTTGTTACTTGCCAGCCATGCTGTACATTTAGAAAGAGGGAAAAACCAACATTAATGGCATTTTGGTATAATATTTTATTATACTGTATATATTGCCAAATGCAAATTATAATAAAAGTAATTAATGTTTCTAAATAGGTTGCCTAACAGCAACAATCATGTTCATAATATTTGGAGGACATAAAGGCATTCAAAAAATGATATTCTAGAAAAGAATAGTAATTTAATTTTGTAATAATCTTTTTATAATACTGCATATATAGCTGAACAAAATGCAATATAAAAAAAAATAATTTAAATCTGTTTCTAAATAGATCCCTTCATTGTAAAAAAAAAAAAAAAAAAAAAACTTACAATTTAAGTACAATCAACTTGAATGTTTAAGTCATTGCAACTTAAATTACATTAAATTGACTAAATGATTATTTGAATCTTGTATAACTTATACAAAATGTGTGTGTGTGTATATATATATATATATATATATATATATATATATATATATATATACTGGGGAGTTAAAGCAATGTAAAAACACGTTGGCATAACTTATTGATCATTTCATTTTTTTTACAGTGTTGAAATACTCCCCTTCTTCCACTTTTTTTGGTAGTCCCGGTCCCCAAACTCATGCCTTTGGTTGAGCTAGGAGTTAACACGTTGAACATCTCAAACTTGAACACACTACAGTGTTTACACTGTTTTCGGCTTACTTAGTTGTTTCTGAGCATTGAACTGGGAAAGGAGAACGTATCTTAGATATATATATAAAAAAAAAAAACACACTTCACTTTTAATTAATCCACACTGAGGGCCCTATTTTAACGATCTGAAATGCAAGTGTCAAGCGCAAAGCGCAAGTAACTTTGTGGGCGGGTCATGGGCGCTGTTGCTATTTTCCCGGCGGGATAAATGACTCTTGCGCCAGGCGCAAATCTAAATGGGGTTGGTCTGAAGTAGCTTCATTATTCATAGGTGTGGTTTGGGCGTAACGTGAAATAAACCAATCAGAGCGTCATCTCACATTCCCTTTAAGAGCAGACGCGCTTTTTCCATGGCGGATTGCTATTGTAACGGCGGATTTGCCATTTGCCTCGTCACGGCCGTAAAAGAGAGAGAAGTTACATTGAAATGGAGAAACCCACCCAAATTAATCTATCTATCTATCTATCTATCTATCTATCTATCTATCTATCTATCTATCTATCTATCTATCTATCTATCTATCTATCTATCTATCTATCTATCTATCTATCTATCTATCTATCTATCTATCTATCTATCTATCTATCTATCTATCTATCTATCTATCTATCGTAATAATGTATGATTTGCAAAAATGAAAACTGCTGCTTCTGTGTAGATGAGAGAATCAAAGTGTATGCACGTTGTTCACACGCTACATTGATTATCTCCAAGCACGGCCCTTAAAATAGCATAATATGAATAACATGCGCAGCGCGCCACTGACTTTAAACTATTTTTTCCTGGTTAGTGGCGCAATTGTTTTCTAAACCTGCAAAATAGCATGAAGGAACGTTTGCGCCGGAACACACCTCCTCTTTGCAAAATAGGAATGATACATGCGTCGGTGTACAAAGTCAATTGCGCTGGGTGCAAGATAAGGCCCTGAGTGTGTGAAGACTGTTGAAAGTAGAAATAGCCACTCTCTCATTACTGCTCATAGAAGGAATTGACCTTCTCCGTAAAAAGGAGGTACCTCACCATAGCACTCAAATTATATTATTTTTTGTTATGTTCAATTTACCTCAGGGCCAAAGAGGAACTCACAGGATTTGTCTGGACAAGAGCCAAACTGAGATACATTTCCATGTTCATTCATATTCACTTGTATGCAAAGTGACTGTTGAAAGCACCCTTTCATCTTGTTTTTATTAATTTAATTTATTAATTGTATTATTATTCTTGTTTTACCATTTACTGCACTGGATTTTCTCCCTCATGCAGCTGTTTTCTTTACTTTTTTTATTTTATTTTGACAATTAAAATGATCAACAAGGAAAGAATATAGCACCTCCCTAGTAAAAAAAAAAAAAAAAAAAAAAAAAAAAAAAAACAATACCAAAATGTATTTAAAATACATTTATGTGATACTAAGTATACTACAAACCCATTACTGACATATCGCTTGAAACTTACTGAGATAAATATTATAATTAAACTTTATTTGGAGTAATTCTTTATTGCACAATGCACATTTCTTGATATTAAGCCTAAAATGTGTTTTAAGATCATAATTAGTAAGGGTAACTTGCTTTAAAAGCAAGATATTTAAAGTGTACCTAAAGTACTTGTAATAGTTCCACTTTAGCACAATCAAATATATTGTTGGAATATACTCAGCACTATTACTGGTTAACTATAGTATATTTAGTACAAAATGAGTTATTCCAATTTAGCAGACTTTACCAAATTAGATTAGGTATTTACATTAAGTACATAAATATGTAAATGTATTTGTAATATACTTAGCATAAAATAAATGTATTTCAAATACATTTTAGTATATTTATTTTTCACTAGGGCTTTGAGTTTGTTTGTTATATATGCGCATTTTTGCAAAAAAGTAATTGTGTGGGACTGGGAACGGCCATTTGTGCTGAGTCACGTTACTCGAAGGCTGTTTATATCTGAGCATGAGCGTGAATTTGTGTGTATTATGTTGTAACATCAGTAGTTTGATCACTTCTTCACCACCCCTCTATGTAATGACCATCACAGTGTGAACACCAGGCTAATCTCACATGGCCCTGGGCTCTTTCTTTCTCTTTCTTTCCCTCTCTGCTTCTGTTTGTTCAAACATTAGAGGATAATTACTTCTCTGGAATAATTGTTTTCTTAATCGCAGCTATCATAATTGTCTTCTGGACCTGGGCTGAGACTCACAAAGGGCCCGTTCTATCTAAACAGGGGAGTCACTCTGTTGATGAAGGACGCCGCAATGACAACATGTGTGCGTATGTATGTGTGTATGTTTGAGGGTGACACTGCAGGGATGTTTTGAGTAATGTGTCCACAGCCCCCGGAAATGGAGTTTTGCTTTTCTGCCACATTGACATTGATTTATTCATGATAAACGCCTTATTTTGCTCCAGTCCACCGAAAGGTCCTCTGTTACACAGGAAATGAAGTAAATGAAAAAAAAAAAAAGGTAAAGGAAATAAAACAGGTTAGAAAAACGTGAAAACGGTTTGTAACTATAGGGGACAGTACTGGCCCCAGAAATTAGTTCCATTAGCCTGTTTAGTTGCACGAGTGCTGGAAAACTGTCAGTCACATGAGATCACAGCAATAGCAAAACCCAACCCGATCTCACGGCAATTTGTACGAATATTACGAGGTAGCTAATTCGTACGAATTCATACAACCTCACACAGTTTTTGGTAAATTGTACATATTTTACGAGTTGCCCAGTTCGTATGAATTCGTATGAATGACCTAACCCTGACCCCGCCCCTAAACCTACCCATGAAACCCCATAAACTGGGGTTTAGACAAATTAGACAAACGTGTGAGGTCGAACGAATTCGTACGTATTTGTAAAATACGTACCGCGCTAAAAAATGTTCTTGTTCGAAACTCCGATATACATCTCAATAGGTAAGAAAAACTATCGCAACTTCCGTTTCATGCCGACTTTAGATTTGACAAAGCATTATTTTGAGAAAATGATTCTTAAAGGGATTGTAAATCTTTTATGCTAAGCCTCCTTTCGCTCTTTTCTCACCATTTCAGTTCTCTGTCTCATGTGTTTTTTACAGAAGCCAGGGCACAAAACGTGTTTGTTTGTTTATAAAAGAACAATGCAAGCACACACAACAGAAGAGAAATATGTGCAGTAGAGATTTGAAACCCAAATGAGCTTATTTGGAAAGTCATCTTGTTAATGACATACATTTACTGCTCGTTAGAGCTCTCTAAAGAATGAAAAAAATAAACATTTACAGAAAATTAACATGAGTAGTGGGTATATGAAACATTACATGATGAGAATAGTTTGATACATCTTAATCTGACTGTTTATGGATAATGACATGTCTTAATATTGCGACTGTTATATACTATTGATTATTGAAACTAAACTGACAGTCACTGACAAGTGCTGTTCAGACAAGATTAGATTAGTTTTATAAACAACATTTGTGTTGCAGTATTAACAGGATGCTTATGATTCAAACAGGATTGTGATCTCTTTAGATTTTACTAAGGTAGCATCATGAAAACCCATTCAAATAATTTTAGTTTAATGCTCACCAAGACTGCATTTATTTGATACAGTAAAAACTGTAATATTATGAAATATTATTATAATTTTATATATTTTAAAATGTAACATTCCTTTGATGACAAAGCTGAATTTTCAGCATTACTCCATTCCTCAGTGTCACATGATCCATCAGAAATCATTATAAAATGATGATTTGGTGCTCAAGAAACCTTTCTTATAACAGTTGAAGACATTTGTGCTGCCTAATATTTACATTTGAGGATACATTCTTTGAAAGTTCTATAGAGCAGAATTTATTTGAAATAGAAATCTTTAAGGTGACAATATTACCTGTACGTATCCTATCTGTTCCTCTGGGCGTTATGTGCAGTCAGTGATCGACTCTTCTTATGAATTGAATTTTATTTTTATGAACATTTTATGAACACCAGCCACTGCAGCAAGAAATGGTAATTTAAAGTATTCAACAAAGGTCAAAATAAATGAGCAGAAGTGTTGTAAAAATACAATATCCACAACTGCAGACATTTCTATCCAGACGGGAATTGATTTCTCAAAAGACACCGGACTTAAGCGAAAAACTGTAGGTAATTTGCTTCGTAATTTTGAGGACAAAGTTTAAACTACAAAGAACGTCTGTAAAACAGATTGAAGCTCAAGCTATGAAGAGGCCTATAAATGTTGCTCTCTTCAATTAAATCCTTGTTTCTTTTCAATTTCTTTCTCTTCAATAACACCTATGACTATGCTGTGGCCGTCCATGATATCTCACTGTCTTTCTGCTCACATTTCCGCTCCCCGGGTTAAATATTTTCTCTGTACGGCACATTTTTCACAATCCCTAAAACGCTAAAAGACGTATCACTGTAATGCATTATTTGCCATCTTGACAGCTTCACTGTTTGCAGATGTATTTAATAGACTAGTGCTTATGATGTAGATAATGCGGCCTGCCAGGCAACAGCACTCGGTGCTTTGTTAGAGCAGTCATGTGTCAATCATAATCCAGCTGAGGTGTGAACACATACTCTGTTTTGTCATTTCTCTACTCAGACTGTGTGGAATTTTTTATTACGCTGCCAGATACTTGCTCAGGAAAAACGGCGCTCCCTCCATGGGGGGAAACCACATGGTCCGAGTTACGATATCCCATCCGCCCTCAGGTTGTTTACAGCCTGCGCTTTCGCTGACTCTAAGGCCTCTGTCGCCCCCGACTACCTTAGCCATGGCGTTTACGCCTGTCACTTAGTGACATTAGTGGGTCAGTTGTCAGATTGACTGCTTGTAGTCACAGTGAGTCCTGCACGCTTTTTGTAGCGCAGTGTCATTGGCCGATGATTGACGGATGCGGGGACACACAAGAAGGGTGAAGATAGTGTCCTTTGAGCTGAAGGAGATCGTCTGAAATTGTTTGTAACGTGATCACGTAAGGCAAAGCCAGACTGTCTGTGAGTTAGACGCGCGTGCTTGTTTGTTTGTGTGTGCGTTTCAAAGTTGAAATGGAGTTCAACTTTCCTACATTATCGTGTTAGGAAAGGCACCTGAAAGCATTTTTGTAAGTTTGACAGATACCTGAGACAGTAATCCATTTCTGCTGGCGATGATAATGGATTTGCCCCCAATGAGGTTAGATATTCGGCACCAGAACAGGAAACTGCATATCCATTTCATTCTTTATTGGGGACGAGATTATATAAAAAAAAAACAAAAAAAAAAACATGATATGGAGAAAAACACATTTTGAATGTAAAGGCAAAACTAAAAGCACACAATGCATCCAAAATCCATTATTTGGGTAGCGTCATGAATTGAAAGAAAATGTGCCGATGTGAAATGTCTGTGGTGTTTATTTATCATTCAACTCTAAATATAAACATGAGAGGAGCATGTTTTGGGATCTGGAGTGTGAAGCAGCACCCTGGAGGGATTGTTCCTTCTCATGAAGCGAGGGTCAGAGGTCGGCTAAGCCTTTGAAGCCGTCACATCATCCCTTCGGAATATGTTCTGGCTTAATCCGCCGCTTAAAGAGCAATTAAAAGTTTAGCTAGGATTTTAAGAAAAGAGCATAGAGAAATGTTTTGAGGTTCCCATCTGTCTGTGCCTTTTTTTCCTTCATCTTTTCAGTTCTCGTCAGGAATGTTAATGCGAGTTCTGAAATGTTAATGAGGCACATGTAAAGGTAGAGTATAGCAAGGTTGGTTTAACTGGAAGGTCTATTGACAAAAACATGTTTTTCACTTATCCAACCCATCCTTTCTCCAAAATGAGGACAACAGTAGGGATAATATGACTTTTGGGAGCAACATAAAAAAGTTTTATAGAGTTTATAGTATACCACAATCATAAAACCAGGAATAAGATGTACCTGAGGAGGCTTAAAGATACTGAGGCAGCACTGAGCCTCAGTTTTCGGCTAGAACAAGAGCAAGAATTTAATATTTAAACAGATGCTCGCTGCAACCGTGCTTTCATTGCGAATATATAAGAGAAAAACTCAAGGATCAAGAGAACTTCTGTTGAGCGGGCTCTTTGCTCCACATATAAATGCTGCCTTCTTGATTAAGAATGTATGAACGCTGATAAACAAGGGCGGCTAATTTCACTACAGTGACTAACATCCTCAGTGTTTTGTTTGGCAAAGGCACGAACATCTGGAACACTTGGCATGCAGAAAGGCGAAGTTGGCCTGAGAGGAAATGGACTGGAACGGCAAGAAGTGATGCATCACTATTCCGTTGCCGAGAGTGCGAGGTGGAGTGGATGACAAAGGAAAAATGGATAGATGAATGAATGAATGATCAGGCCAGGTTAGATATCCATGCCTCAGTGCCTTCGAAAAGGATTACATTCAAAAGCAGCCAACTGACGTACACCAAGATGTACTCCGAAGGTTTTATCTGAAGAACTTCAGACGGCAAGGAAAGTAAAAAAAAAATTCTTTGTAAAAGAATGCTCTTGAAGTGTTGATCAGTTGAGCTTGAGGCTTGTCCATGAAGAGGGCAGTGGCTTAACTGTTTAATGTTTGCAGTGACTCAGTTTGAGTATGTTCAGGGGCCCCTTAGAGTAAGACCGGTCGACTGAAACACTACAGTCTTGGGTAAGATATCAAAAGTACACTCAGTCGAGGGAAGTGGTCCGGTGGTAAGATCTGGCCGAGAAGTTTTCAGCGCCTGCAGTGAGGTGTGTTGATATATGCCTTGCCAGAGAGACCTCAGACCTGGCGAAACTCCAGCAGGTCTCAGGAGGTCTAGAGCCCATCTGGAGGTCCTCATAGGCAGGAAGGCTGAAGAGAAATGAAGCTTGACCAGGGCCAGTCATCCCTTAAGACAAAGCAGACACCTGAGCCTCCCAAAGCTCCAGGATAAACAAAACTCCCTGACCTTCTCACCAGGGGCTCTGTTAGTATTTTAAACACAGAGACACATTCCTTTCTTAATGTGTTGCGCTCGCTTTTAGACTTGAGAGGTTTAGTGCACAAGAGGATGTGCACAACTTTTTTTTTTTTTTTTTTTTTGAAATTTCCTGAAAATTCAGAATGTCAGGTAAAAACCTGACAAGAGTTTGTAAATTTGCAACTGGAACAAGTCTGTTTTTTTTATATTATGTAATGCAACGTCGTTTTAAATCATTTATAATTCAAAAATTAAAAGGTAGTAACCTAACATTCTTAGCTTAAGGTTATAAGTTAACAATATTAAAAAATAAGTTCATATTTCTACCAGATCTAAAAAAATAAAAAAGTGTAAAAATAGTCTTTTTTTCATGTGGTAGCATCTAAATTAATCGATTTTATTAAATTAAAAAAAAATGTTTTACAGCCGAATCAAATACATTAGGTTACAACAACAAAACTAAGTTGTAGAAAAAGCTCCTTGAGGCAAAGAAAGCAAGTTGCCAGTTTTTACAGCTTAATTGCTTTTTAATAACTTTGACAGTTCACACATTTGACTGTTGCAAGTACATAACTGACTTTACTGGGAAAGTTTACATGGGTGTGGGAAATCAGGTGCATGGAAAATATGTTTTAACTGGTATATCTCTTGGGATCAGTAAGAAGATATAGCTTTTTCCCAAAGCTAATGTTCCAGCTTGTTTTTCTTATAACCCTTAAAACTTTTTTTAGTATAATCAAAATAAAAACTGGATTTATATCAACATTTGTTCCGGTTCATCTGGTTGTGTTATTTCAGAACAAAGATGAAAGACGTTTGGTCTCGTTCACTAAGCATGCGTGTGCACAAATTTGTGCGTGGAATCTGTGTACAAACGGTTCCACGAACAAACCATTCGGCAAAAACTTTCGCACTACAATTTATTCTAAATTTAAAAATGTAAAAACAACTGAAATAATGTAACAACTGAAACCACACGTACAAAAAAAGGACCTACTCTGTACGTTACATTCCATTATATTATATATAAAATATAATATACTATATATATATATATATATATATATATATATATATATATATATATATATATATAATAAATAAATAATGATATTTATTGCCATCTTAAATATACTTCATATACAGTGAACGAGTATTAAAAGCTGCGTTATATTCTCTGAATAATGCAGATTTACGCGCATGCTAGCTGGCAATTAAGATGTCTGTATTCTGGTTCTGTATAAAAGGTGTTTAATGTGTTTGAACTGCATGGTTTTGAGATTGACACTTGGCATTGCTGGAGGATCTGGTGAGAGCGGCATATGTTTGAGGAAAGTGACGAAAGGCTGTAAAGAAAAGGTTGTGTGGAACACCCTTATGTGGACATGGTTTAAGCATGTTTTATGCAAATGACCAGAGGTGGACAGTAACAAAGTACATTTACTTGAGTACTGTACTTAAAGTCCCCGTGAACCGGAAGTTGCAAACGACTTTTCTCCAGTGTTATGACGTATTTCCCAGTGAAACGGAATATTGAACAGAGGGCAGGGTTTTACTCTAGCGCTCCTCCTCTCCATCTCTGCTCATAGCAGACTAACGGTTTGAGGGGAGTGGTTAAGCGTTGCCCAAACCAATTCCTCAAACCTACGTCATCAGAGAAGGTCCTCCAATGCAGAGGGGAGGGGCATTTTCAGATTTTGATTAAAGATTACCATGGTAAAAAAAATTTTTTTTAAATATTTTCTTGCACGGATTAATTGTTCACCACAAGACTAGTAATATGCGCTAACAAAGTAAATAGGGTCAATTTTGATTTCATGGGGACTTTAGGTACACTTTTTGAGTATCTGTACTTTACTTGAGTATTATTTTTTCTGGAAACTTTTTACTTTAACTTCACTACATTTGAAAGACAAATATCGTACTTTTTTACTCCACTACACATCTGTTAAGGTCCTTGAGTAGAAAGTAACATCAGTCGGTGGATGATTTTGGTTGCAGGGGTTGCATTTTGGTTGGAAATAAAAGTCGAGTTGACGTCAGAACCCTGCATCTGATTGACATCAGAACCCGACGTCAGATTGACATTGGATATTGATTGAAAATAAAAGTCGGGTTGACGTCAGAAACCGACTGATGTTGGTTTCTGACGTCAACCCGATTTTCATTTTCAACCACAATACAACGTCTGTCCAACGTTGGAGATCAACGTCAATCTGACATTGGATTCTGACATAAACCTGATTTTCATTTTCAACGTTGGGTTTGGTTTTTTAAATGCGAATTTTGTCACTTTTTTGGAGTACACTAGCTTATAGATAACAGTAAGGCTAACATATTCATACTAAAAGCCAAAAAAACTTTAAATAGGGCACTATTTGAGGGAACAGCCATTTGGATGTCCGAAACCATTGTGGACATTATTGAGTGCACTTATTCAATCTCACATTCAATCCCACTACTGGAACTGTGTTCTAGAAATAAATGTGATATTGATATGAGGGTAGGTATGCAGGCATAGATTCAGGCATACGGTACTTTAAGTATTACATACAACAATGCAACAATAATAAAACAGTGCATTGACATTTACTTTTTACTTTTGATACTTAAGTACTTTTAAAAATGAGTACTTCTGTACTTATACTTAAGTAACAATCGGTCTTTACAACTTTTACTTGTAACGGAGTAATATTTGACCAGTAGTATCTGTACTTTCACTCAAGGAAGGAAGTTGTGTACTTCGTCCACCTCTGCAAATGACTAACCTTGTGCACACGGCCACTCATTTAGAGTACTCCAAATTCACTAAAATCAGAATGAGATTATGATCTAATTAATGTGTATGTACGTGTTGTGAATTTGGCGGATATTTTTTCGTGAGAAGTTAAAATAATACACCACTCAATTGTTAGTGAATAAGAGCCATTGTTCTTCCGAGTAAAACTCCAGAATGCTTATCTCTCCCGTTTGGCTTGAATTTTGGCAACCACATTATGAAAATTTGAACCTGAAGCTTATTCTAGAGCTGATTTATGAGTTATTTTGACCTATAGTAGCGTTACCCTTGGGCTGTTTTGTACAGTGGCAGCTTGATCAGATAGCAGTCTGTTGTTCACCCTCAGGGTGCTTATGAAAATTTTAACAAAGGTTAATTACAGGTTCTATCACCAGGCCATCACATCTAGACACCAATGACTGAATAAAGTTTACCTACATTGACCACCCAAGTTGCATTTTCTTCCTGTCTGCCGTTCTAACTCATCCAGTGTTTTTTTTATTTTTTTTTCTTCCTTCATTTCATCTTCTCCTTTCCTATCTTGTCTGCTTGATTGCAGAAAGACACAGGCAGCTTTAGAATTTGTGTTTTTCGCTATAACCACGGTTTTCCATGGTTCATGGATATAGGTCACTTCACTACCCACATTCACCCAATAAACTCAAACACACACACACACACACACACACTTTCTACTACGGAAAAGT
>NW_028295877.1:0-18398 GCF_964197995.2 Scardinius erythrophthalmus
GGGCTGACAAATCCCTCTGGGTGTTTCTTCATGGGAACATCAAACCCAACTTGGTCATTCCACTGAACATCACTTTAGCGGAGCTGTTTGTTTGCATCCTTTGTTTTACTGACTTCATTGTTAAAAGCTATCCCACTGTGGCAGGTAATGATTTCCTTGTCTTTTTCATTGGTCTCTGCTGGACTGTCAGACCTCTTCTCCAGATCTGCATGTCTATTGACCATTACATGCAGTGATTCATCCACTGACATTCCTGAGGGCATCCAGTACAGGATTGCATCGGCAGCGGCAGCTTGGCTAATTGCAACGGGCAACAGCGTGAGGCTTGTTTTCAATGGATCGGAATATTTCCCAGATCATGTAGTCTTTCTGTTTTTTTACATTGCAGTGATGATAATCTCATTTTGCTGTGTGTCTGTCCTTTATGCCCTGAAGCGTCCAGGACCAGGTGAACAAACGGATGTAGAGAGACATAATAAAACTGACAGAGGCAGAGCTGTTGCGAACCAGCAGAAAAATAGGGCCTTCAAACTAATCTCTCATAGTTTAGTATTTATCATGATTTGCTATCTTCCTCAAGGAGTATCTTATTTTATGCGCATAGCTAAAATCAATAAACATGCATATATTTGCAGTGTTTCTCCGCTGATTATGTCATTTAGTATGACTGCTATAATAATTTCACCACTGGTCAAGATGTATAATGAAAGCCAGATAAAACAAACTAGATGTACCGCATCGCGGTACAAAATATGACCGCCGCTCAGGCCTGCACTGGCTTTCCACAAAAATAAATGACGTGGAGTAATTTGGCTGTATTGCGTGTTTATGTATATACCTAAAAAAAGTAATAGTATGTGCATGTCTGTGTGTGTGTGTGTGTGTGTGTGTGTGTGTGTGTGTGTGTGTGTGTGTGTGTGTATGTGTGTGTGTTTGTGTATGTGTGTGTCTGTGCGTGTATGTATGTGTGCGTACATGTGTGCGCATGTGTGTTTGTGTGTGTGTGTGTGTGTCTGTGCATGTGGATTTGTATGTGTGTGTATGGGTGTGTGTCTGTGCGTGTGGATGTCAGTGTGTGTGCATGCTTGCGTTTGTTTGTATTCCTGTATGTGTGTGTGTGACAGTATCATCCTAAACCAGCAACCCTTCGCTCAACAGTACCGTCTACAGGCCGATGAGTGTACAGTCACTAAATGTGCACATAAATGAATTTATTTTATACCCCCCCATGGATGAAATTCTACAAAACTTAGCAGAGGATACCCCCAGAGGATGTCAAGTTAATCATACACATGAAATATGGTGCAGTTCTGAACATCTCCACTGAAGATAGGGGCGATTAAAGCAGAATAATATTGCATTTTCATTTTTTATGGGAGGGGCGCAAATCACAAATGAGTGATTATGGGCTAGGTTGATGTGGGCCCTTAAGAGCAACATACCATAAAAATTTCTTCATCCTCGGTGCCACGGTTCAGGTAGTTATTTAGGAAAAACTGCATTTTTTGGGGTTTGGGGGGGCCCAGCGCGGGGGGGGGGGGTGTGGCCCCCGGGGACCAAACGAAATTTTTCCGTAGAAGTCTAGTGGGGCTACATGCCCACCAAATTTCATGTTCCCCGGTGTTTCGGTGTCCCTGGTATCGTTGACGAAAAATTTACGGGGGCCCCAGCGCAGGGGGGGGAAGTGGCCCCCGGGGACCAAACGAAATTTTTCCGTAAAAGTCTAGTAGACCAACATACCATAAAAATTTCTTCATCCTCGGTGCCACGGTTCAGGTAGTTATTTAGGAAAAACTGCATTTTTTTTGGGTTTGGGGGGGCCCAGCGCGGGGGGGAGTGGCCCCCGGGGACCAAACGAAATTTTTCCGTCAGGGTGTCTACAGATATGAACAAGTTAAATTTAAGACTTTTTAAGACCTTTTTAATGCCACTTTGAATGAAATTTAAGACCAAACCTGTGATGGAGAAATACACATTATATTACATGCGTATATATTAGGGGTGTAACGGTTCGCAAAATTCACGGTTCAGTTCGAAACGATACACTTGTGTCACGGTTCGGTACGTTTTTGATACAGCATAAAGAAATAAATGCCAGAGAAATTTCCTTGATTTAAATTTTTTATTCTTTTTTTATATTAAAACTAACATCATAAAGTATGATTTTGTTTTTACTTTGAGCAATTCTAGTGCTATAATTGACTCTTCTTAGGAGCATGTAAAACAAAACAGCTCCTTGGAAAAAATGAAATGTCATATTGTAGTAGTTATAAACAAAGGTTATTTTAGTTCAGATTAATATTTGAGGGCAGCAATTGTATTCATAATGTCAAAATAAAACCGACGTAATGTAACTTGAAGGCATTATAGCCTACTATTCCTGAATCCTGCCAAACGTCCATGGTTGCAGTTAGTGTTACTGCAGTAAATCCATGGTGAATGTTGCTGATCTGTGGACACTGATAGTTCATTCATGGCACAATGTTTCTTCCTGGTTTCCACGTCAGCGCTGTTTGATCCGTTAATAACGGAGAAATATGAATGTTTCTCACTAGATCTCGCAGCGATGTTATTACTTCTGTGGCGAACTCAAATGCTTTCTTTACTGGTTCTCTTAGCGCTGTGTAGTAACAGTGTCGCATGATCAAGATCGGCTCGCGCTGCACTGGTCCAAACTGATAAACGGTCCTTCAACCACACAATAACGAGCAGTTTCGTTCCGCTTGCATTTTACGTTTGCCATTTGATGTTGGGCAATGTTGTGGTCGCGCCGTCGTCTCTTACATTATGAGCGCGCTTGCCACGCGCCTACATTTGAAATAACGAAACAGCGTTACCAGAAAAAGCCTACATCAGGGCTATTCAATTAGTTTCATTCGAGGGCCGCATTATCAAATCGAAAAGTTGAGGTGGGCCGGTGGGTTGGTTTTGGGGGTTTAGCTTATTTATTGAAACATAACAGTTTCAATAAATAAGTTAAAGTAACCCTAAAGAAGTGTGGTATTTACTTGGAAATGTGGTACCCAACAGTATGCAAATATATAAAACCATAATAAATAAATAACTTGATAATTTACAGCTGTGTACAACTATTTTCCTTGGAACAAATAAATAAATTATACAAACTTATAGCTGTTGGTGAGAAATAATAATCATTTTATTTATAATTGTTATGCTTAAATGAAAATATTCTAACAGTGAGACTTGATAACCACAGGCTACTCACTCCCACTGTATAAAAAAATGCCTAAACACAAGTTAAAAACTATACGCACCTTTACAAAGAAACTGACATAATTTCATAACAAGCATTAATTATATATTCCTCTACCCACCTAATAAAACTAATGCAATATAAATCACTATATTTACTATTATACTATATAATACTATATACCTAAAGAATATAATAAGTATATTTACTATATTTATTTATTACTACATAGTATTCAATATAAATATTGCACATTTCTGCCCAACCATGGTAAATTACTACAGTAAATTCATGGTAAATGTTTGTAAGGGTGATTAGGGGATTTAAAGTCTTCTAATTTCGTTCATGCCTCAGTGTTTCTCCTGCTTTCCTCATCAGTCTTGTTGGGAATGTTGAGGCTGTTTCATCCGATTTAATACTAATTAAATCATCAAGTGATTTGTGGTTTGTAACAGAGAGGTTTCTGTCGAACTGAAACGCTTCCCACTGGTTATCGCAACAATGTTTAATTTAGTGTCCGGACCGGGAGTAAACGCAACTCAGTGCTGGGCCATGTTGAAACAACTAGTGAAACAACTGAAAACATCGCTATTTGTTGTTACTGTACTGATCGAGAAACCGCTTCAGATGATTCAGTGACGGAGCGGTCCGAATAGTTTTAGACCGTTATGAAAGCGGGTTTAGAATCGAACCAAAAGAATGATTCATTCACGAATGATTGGTAGTCTATCGCTGGTTCAGTCGACATAAATTCGGGACACATATAATAACTGGTGAAATATTCGCACATAAAACGTTTCTCAGGTCAAACGGAGCGAGTATCAAACTGAATTAGCCGCACCGCCAGGAAAAGAGGAGGAGGGAGGTTGGTGCCGTCGGGCCACATGGAGATGATTGGCGGGCCGCATATGGCCCGCGGGCCGCCAATTGAATAGCCCTGGCCTACATTATCATTATCAATAGCTGTTTATGTAATAAAATCTGAATCATTCTCGCGATTCGATGCTTCACTGGTTATTTGACGGACATTAGGTCCGTCAGACTGGAGACATTTTAGCGGTAACGTGACCAGAAATATTTAAGACCTATCGAATCTGAATTTAAGACATTTTAATACTTTTTAAGGCCTTTTATTAAGAAAACTTTATTTAAGACATTTTAAGACTTTTTAAGGACCCGCGGCCACCCTGTCCGTAGAAGTCTAGTGGGGCTACATGCCCACCAAATTTCATGTTCCCCGGTGCTTTGGTGTCCCTGGTATCGTTGACGAAAAATTCAGTAAGGTGACGAAAAAAAACAAACAAAAAAAAAACTTTGACAATCCCACGCTAGCGGCGGTCATAATAATGTGCTTTTCAAAGCTTAGTGAATAACTAAAAGGAAAACTGAAATCATATTTATTTAAGTTGTAATGTTTATTCCATTTATATTTCTAAAAAGCAAAGAGCTATGCCATCTAAAACATTTGTAATTTGTAAATTAAGACCAAGAACAAAACATTCTCTTTAATGAATGTTCATGTACTGTATAAAGATCAAGAACTAGATGTACCGCATCGCGGTACAAAATATGACTGCCGCTCAGGCCTGTACTGGCTTTCCACAAAAATAAATGACGTGGAGTAATTTGGCTGTATTGCGTGTTTATGTATATACCTAAAAAAAGTAATAGTATGTGCATGTCTGTCTGTGTGTGTGTGTGTGTGTGTGTGTGTGTGTGTGTGTGTGTGTGTGTGTATGTGTGTGTGTTTGTGTATGTGTATGTGTGTGTCTGTGTGTGTGTGTGTGTGTGTCTGTGCGTGTATGTATGTGTGCGTACATGTGTGCGCGTGTGTGTGTTTGTGTGTGTGTGTCTGTGCATGTGGATTTGTATGTGTGTGTATGGGTGTGTGTCTGTGCGTGTGGATGTCAGTGTGTGTGCATGCTTGCGTTTGTTTGTATTCCTGCATGTGTGTGTGTGACAGTATCATCCTAAACCAGCAACCCTTCGCTCAACTGCACCATCTACAGGCCGATGAGTGTACAGTCACTAAATGTGCACATAAATGAATTTATTTTATACCCCCCCATGGATGAAATTCTACAAAACTTAGCAGAGGATACCCCCAGAGGATGTCAAGTTAATCATACACATGAAATATGGTGCAGTTCTGAACATCTCCACTGAAGATAGGGGCGATTAAAGCAGAATAATATTGCATTTTCATTTTTTATGGGAGGGGCGCAAATCACAAATGAGTGATTATGGGCTAGGTTGATGTGGGCCCTTAAGAGCAACATACCATAAAAATTTCTTCATCCTCGGTGCCACGGTTCAGGTAGTTATTTAGGAAAAACTGCATTTTTTGGGGTTTGGGGGGGCCCAGCGCGGAGGGGGAGTGGCCCCCGGGGACTAAACGAAATTTTTCCGTAGAAGTCTAGTGGGGCTACATGCCCACCAAATTTCATGTTCCCCGGTGTTTCGGTGTCCCTGGTATCGTTGACGAAAAATTTACGGGGGCCCCAGCGCAGGGGGGGGAAGTGGCCCCCGGGGACCAAACAAAATTTTTCCGTAAAAGTCTAGTAGACCAACATACCATAAAAATTTCTTCATCCTCGGTGCCACGGTTCAGGTAGTTATTTAGGAAAAACTGCATTTTTTTGGGTTTGGGGGGGCCCAGCGCGGGGGGGGAGTGGCCCCCGGGGACCAAACGAAATTTTTCCGTAGAAGTCTAGTGGGGCTACATGCCCACCAAATTTCATGTTCCCCGGTGCTTCGGTGTCCCTGGTATCGTTGACGAAAAATTTACGGGGGGCCCAGCGCGGGGGGGGAAGTGGCCCCCGGGGACCAAATGAAATTTTTCCGTAAAAGTCTAGTAGACCAACATACCATAAAAATTTCTTCATCCTCTGTGCCACGGTTCAGGTAGTTATTTAGGAAAAACTGCATTTTTTTGGGTTTGGGGGGGCCCAGCGCGGGGGGGGGGGGGGGGGGGAGTGGCCCCCGGGGACCAAACGAAATTTTTCCTTAGAAGTCTAGTGGGGCTACATGCCCACCAAATTTCATGTTCCCCGGTGCTTCGGTGTCCCTGGTATCGTTGACGAAAAATTTACGGGGGCCCCAGCGCGGGGGGGAAGTGGCCCCCGGGGACCAAATGAAATTTTTCCGTAAAAGTCTAGTAGACCAACATACCATAAAAATTTCTTCATCCTCGGTGCCACGGTTCAGGTAGTTATTTAGGAAAAACTGAATTTTTTTGGGTTTGGGGGGGGCCAGCGCGGGGGGGGAGTGGCCCCCGGGGACCAAACGAAATTTTTCCGTAGAAGTCTAGTGGGGCTACATGCCCACCAAATTTCATGTTCCCTGGTGCTTCGGTGTCCCTGGTATCGTTGACGAAAAATTAACTCGACAATTGATTACTATGGACTTCGACCGAAAACAGGATGTAAATACAGGTATTTGCGCTGGCTGAATAAACATCATTTTTATCCCTATCTTTCACATCTACTGCAGTCAGATTGACTCGTGTTGACTCCGAAGGAATCACTCACATGACCTGTGCACTTGTAATGACACATCAAGGATGTTAAGAGGCTAAAAGCAGGTTTAAAACTTGCCTCATTGAAGTCAACAGGGTGCAAATTTTAAAAAGAGGATAAAAAGGTGTAAGCAACACCGATTTTTGTCGTTGGTCTCTGTATTGACAGCACTCCAAATGTACAAAAAAATGAGCTCAATGTTAAAATTGACCGGAGTTCTCCTTTAATACTATATATCCTATCATGTTTTCTTTTTTATTTATACTCTGGCTGTGTTGAGGGAGTGTGGACATTAAACTCATCTAAGGGTGATATTTAACTGACATTTTATTAGTTTCAAACAAAAAAATCACTCCTGCCATGGGAACTGTTTTTGGTGAAATTTTGCAAGGTAAGCATAATTTTTTGACATATTACACTGTAAGAGCCCTAACTTTACAAAATTATGTTACTTGGTGCCATGAAAAAACTTTAGTATGCTTTTAATAATTGTTCAAAAACATGCTCAACCAAACAGTTGATTTGTCACATAACGGTTAACTGTCACCCCCCTTTGAGAATAGACATTAAAATGCACTATTAAAAGTTTGGTCTTGTTTTGCAGAAAACACTCAGCAGATTATTGCTAAAGTGAAAGCACTTCAAAAAATGAAAGTATGAAAAAGTAATGGAAGTTTAAATTTACATAAAATTTTTTAGCTTAAATCAAAATACTGTACTTAATATTTTTTCTTTTATATAAAATATATATTTTACAAAATATTTTTTACTAATAAAATTACTATAAAATCAAAGCCATATATCTAACCAAGTTGTGTTCCAAATTTGAAGTTGATATCACAAAAATTTAAGTTCCCATGAGATTGTTTAGGCGTATTACCAAAAATAGCCACTGGTTAACATACATTCCACTGAATTTAATTGTATGCATTCTGCCGTAACAAATTAATATATTTCTGTCCAAATATCACTTCTGTCACAAAATATGGAACCTTGAGACTCAGACCTTTCTGACAATATGTGTTTTGTCAAGATTGAAAAGGTTTTGATCATAAATTATGATGGGCAAAGGAAAAAAAAATTCTGTTGCTCTACCACACTTGAAAGGGTGTTTCTTGAAACATAAAAGCCTAAATGCCATTATATTACATTTTTTTTAATGCAGAAAGAATGTAATGTCTTTGGTTTTGTTACTTTTAGGTATTTGTGCTATTTATTTTTGTTTAATTTGTAAAACATTTAATTTCCTGTGTTAAAATGAAAACCTGAAATATTCGAAGGCATATTTCAATAATATTTTTTAAATAAATTACAGTAGTATTATAGTTCAAATTTTCACAGTTCATATGAAAATGTGTATACAATTTATTTTACCTTTAAGTGCCATCTCAACCATTTGGTAGAGGCCGATATTTTTAAAATTATGGGATGTGTTGAAAAAAAAAAAAGACATTGATTGTGGTTACTTGCAAGGAGATAAGAAATGCAAACATTTTTTTTTTTCAAATGCCTTTTTCTTGGTGGGGCAATATTTGGCACACATACAAAATGTAAAGAAAAAAAATGTCAAAGCTCAATATAAAAATGGTTAGACATGTATTTACATTTCTGCTAATTAAAACTGTTATGTTTAGGTGCAGGAGAACCTAATAATTTGAATGAAGATTGTGTGGAGATTTGAACTGGCTGGCCAAGTCAAGAAAACTTAAATGATTTTTCTTAAATGACTTAAATGATGTAAAAAAAAAAAAAAAAAAAAAAATTCATTACATGTGAATATGAATATGAAATACTTATTTTTTTAAGCTATGGGACACTTTTAAGCTAACTGTTACACTTTATTTTAACATGTCCGTGTTACAGTGTAATTATACATTTAAGTACTGAATAATAATAATTAAGTTGGCTTGAGAAAGCCAACTTACTGAAATCCTATTTAAACTTATTCTTCTTCTTTTTTTTTCTGACCGCAAATTTTTAGACACTAACTCTTCCTAGACCGTTCAAGCTACATACTCCAGACTCGGGTCAGACCTTCATACTGTTCTGACTTGAGTTGCTATATCTTTTCAGACTGATTTGACTTTCAGTTTTCTTAAAAATTAATATTAAAAATCATAAAAACTAACTAATCTAACTAATCTATCTTTCTAACTAATCTATTTATCCTTCTATCTAATCTTTCTTTCTCACTAATCTTTCTTTCTAACTAATCCATCTTTCATTCTTTCTAACTAATCAATCTTTCTTTCTTTCTAACTAATCCATCTTTCTTTCTAACTAATATATCTTTCTTTCTTTCATTCTAACTAATCTTTCTTTCTTTCTTTCTTTCTTTCTTTCTTTCTTTCTTTCTTTCTTTCTTTCTTTCTTTCTTTCTTTCTCTCTTTCTTTCTTTCTTTCTAATCTATCTTTCTTTCTTTCTAACTAATATATCTTTCTTTCTTTCTTTCTATCTAATCTATCTTTTTTTCTTTCTAACTAATATATCTTTCTTTCTATAATCCATCTTTCTTTCTAACTAATCTATCTTTCTTTCTTTTTAACTAATCCATCTTGCTTTCTTTCTAACTATATGTCTTTCTTTCTTTCTTTCTTTCTTTCTTTCTTTCTTTCTTTCTTTCTTTCTTTCTAATCTATCTTTCTTTCTTTTTAAATAACTAATCCATCTTTCTTTCTTTCTATCTAATCTATCTTTCTTTCTAACTAATATATCTTTCTTTCTTTCATTCTAACTAATCTATCTTTCTTTCTTTTTAACTAACCAATCCATCTTTCTTTCTTTCTAACTAATCCATCTTTCTTTCTTTCATTCTAACTAATCTATCTTTCTTTCTTTCTTTCTAACTAATCAATCTTTCTTTCTCTCTTTCTTTCTAACTAATATTTCTTTCTTTCTAAATAATCAATCTTTCTTTCTTTCTTTCTCCTTCTTTCTTTCTTTCTTTCTTTCTTTCTTTCTTTCTTTCTTTCTTTCTTTCTTTCTTTCTTTCTTTCTTTCTTTCTTTCTTTCTTTCTTTCTTTCTTTCTTTCTTTCTTTCTTCCTTTCTTTCTTTCTTTCTTTCTTTCTTTCTTTCTTTCTTTCTTTCTTTCTTTCTTTCTTTCTTTCTTTCTTTCTTTCTAACTAATCCTTTCTTTCTTCCTTCATTCCTTTCTTTCTTTCTTTCTTTCTTTCTTTCTTTCTTTCTTTCTTTCTTTCTTTTTTCTTTCTTTTCTTTCTTTCTTTCTTTCTTTCTTTCTTTCTTTCTTTGTAACTGTCTTTCTATATTAACATAATCAATCTTTCTTACTAATCCATCCTTCCCATCTTTCTTTCTAACTGTCTTTCTATATAACTAATCAATCTTTCTTACTAATCCATCCTTCCCATCTTTCTTTCTAACTAATCTTTCTTTCTTTCTTTCTTTCTTTCTTTCTTTCTTTCTTTCTTTCTTTCTTTCTTTCTTTCTTTCTTTCTTTCTTTCTTTCTTTCTTTCTTTCTTTCTTTCTTTCTTTCTAACTAATCTTTCTTTCTTTCTTTCTAACTAATCCATCTTTCTTTCTAACTAATCCATCTTTATTTCTAACTAATCTCTTTCTTTCTAACTAATCTCTTTCTTTCTTTCTTTCTTTCTTTCTTTCTTTCTTTCTTTCTTTCTTTCTTTCTTTCTTTCTTTCTTTCTTTCTTTCTTTCTTTCTACCTAATCTTTCTTTATTTTTTCTTTCATTCTTTTTTCTTCTTTCTTTCTAATCTATCTTTCTTTCTAACTAATTAGTCTTTCTTTCTTTCATTCTAACTAATCAGTCTTTCTTTATTTTTAACTAATCCATCCATCGTTCTTTCTTTCTAACTAATCCATCTTCCTTTCTTTCTAGCTAATCCATCTTTCTTTCTAACTAATATATCTTTCTTTTTTTTATTCTAACTAATCTTTCTTTCTTTCTTTCTAACTAATATATCTTTCTTTCATTCTAACTAATCTATATTTCTTTCTTTCTAACTAATGTATCTTTCTATCTAATCTATCTTTCTAACTAATCTCTTTCTATCTAATCTATCTTTCTAACTAATCTCTTTCTATCTAATCTATCTTTTTTTCTAACTAATCTATCTTTCTTTCTTTTTAACTAATCCATCTTTCTTTCTTTCTAACTAATCTATCTTTCTTTCTAACTAACCAATCCATCGTTCTTTCTTTCTAACTAATCCATATTTCTTTCTAACTAATCTATCTTTCTTTCATTCTAACTAATATATCTATTTATCCTTCGATCTAATCTATCTTTCTTTCTAACTAATATATCTATTTATCCTTCGATCTAATCTATCTTTCTTTCTAACTAATCTATCTTTCTTTCTTTCTAACTAATATTTCTTTCTTTCTTTCTTTCTTTCTTTCTTTCTTTCTTTCTTTCTTTCTTTCTTTCTTTCTTTCTTTCTTTCTTTCTTTCTTTCTTTCTAACTAATCAGTCTTTCTTTTTCTTTTCAACTAATCCATCTATCTTTCTTGCTAACTAATCTTTTCTTTCTTTCTTTCTTTCTTTCTTTCTTTCTTTCTTTCTTTCTTTCTTTCTTTCTTTCTTTCTTTCTTTCTTTCTTTCTTTCTTTCTTTCTTTCTTTCTACCTAATCTTTCTTTCTGTCTTTCTAACTAATCTTTCTTTTTAACTAATTTTTCTTTCTTTCTAACTAATCTATCTATCTTTCTTTCTTTCTTTCTTTCTAACTAATCCATCTTACTTTCTTTCTAACTAATCAATCAATCTTTCATTCTTTCTTTCTTTTTTCTAACTATTTTTTCTTCTTTCTTCCTTTCTTTCTTTCTTTCTAACTAATCCATCTTACTTTCTTTCTAACTAATCAATCAATCTTTCATTCTTTCTTTCTTTTTTCTAACTATTCTTTCTTTCTTTCTTTCTTTCTTTCTTTCTTTCTTTCTTTCTTTCTTTCTTTCTTTCCTTCTTTCTTTCTTTCTTTCTTTCTTTCTTTCTTTCTTTCTTTCTTTCTTTCTTTCTTTCTTTCTTTCTTTCTTTCTTTCTTTCTTTCTACCTAATCTTTCTACCTAATCTTTCTACCTAATCTTTCTTTCTTTTTTTCTAACTATTCTTTCTTTCTTTCTACCTAATCTTTCTTTCTTTTTTCTGTCTTTCTTTCTTACTATCTTTCTTCTTTCTTTTTAACTAATCCATCTTTCTTTCTAACTAATCTATCTTTCTTTCTAACTAATCCATCTTTCTTTCTTTCTTTCTAACTAATCTATCTTTCTTTTCAAACTTTCTTATCTATCTATCTATCTATCTATCTATCTATCTATCTATCTATCTATCTATCTATCTATCTATCTATCTATCTATCTATCTATCTATCTATCTATCTATCTATCTATCTATCTATCTATCTTTCTTTCTTTCTTTCTTTCTTTCTTTCTTACTAATCCATTTCTAACTAATCTATCTTTCTTTCTAACTAATCCATCTTTCTTTCTAACTAATCTGTCTTTCTTTCTTTCAAACTAATCTGCCTTTCTAACTAATCTGTCTTTCTTTCTTTTTTCTATCTTTCTTTCTTTCTAACTAATCCATCTTTCTTTATTTCTAACTAATTTATCGTTCTTTATTTCTTTATAACTAATCCATATTTCTTTCTATCTAATCCATCTTTCTTTCTTTCTAACTAATCTCTTTCTTTCTTTTTTTCTAACTATTCTTTCTTTCTAACTATTTTTTCTTTCTTTCTAACTATTCTTTCTTTCTTTCTTTCTTTCTTTCTTTCTTTCTTTCTTTCTTTCTTTCTTTCTTTCTTTCTACCTAATCTTTCTTTCTTTTTTCTAACTTTTCTTTCTTTCTTTTCTTTCTTTCTAACTATTCTTTCTTTCTTTCTTTTTTCTAACTTTTCTTTCTTTCTAACTATTCTTTCTTTCTTTCTTTTTTCTTTCTACCTAATCTTTCTTTTTTCTGTCTTTCTTTCTTACTATCTTTCTTTTTTCTTTATTTCTTTCAAAATAATCTCTTTCTTTTTAACTTTTCTTTCTTTCTTTCTTTCTTTCTTTCTTTCTTTCTTTCTTTCTTTCTTTCTTTCTTTCTTTCTTTCTTTCTTTCTTTCTTTCTTTCTTTCTTTCTTTTTAACTAATCTTTCGTTCTTTCTTTCCTACTAATCCTTCTTTCTTTCAAACTAATCTTTCTTTTTTTCAAACTAATCTTTCTTTCTTTCTAAATCTTTTTTTCTTTCTAATCTCTTTCTTTTTTAACTTATCTTTCATTCTAACTAATCTATCTTTCTCTAACTATTCTTTCTTTCTAACTAATCTATCAATCAAAATTTAAACTACTTTAAACTTTCTTTCTTTCTTTCTTTCTTTTTTTTCTTTCTTTCTAAGTAATCTTTCTTTCTAACTATTCTTTCTTATTAACTAATCTATCAATCAAAATTTAAACTATTTTAAACTTCAAACTACATTAAACTTCTTCAAAATCTCTGGTCCGGCTTTCTCAAGCCAACTTAAAGTTTGTCTCAACAAACTTTTTTTTCTAGTTAACTATACTATAGGGTTAGGGTTAGGGGTTGGTTTAGTTTCATGCATCATTTATTGTTATTACAACAGTAACTACATGTAACGTGTAACAAAGGACACTGTAAAATAAAGTGTTACCGATTAGGCTAGTCTTTGAGGAATAATTAATGAGTATAAAGTGAGTATAAAGACAAAATTCAATTTATACAGTATGTTGCTGCAAGTCAAGAGAGCCATTTTGTAGTATCATGCTCTGATGATATTTAAGTTTAAATATGCCTCTTTTTAATCTGACATAATTAACTGACAACATTCAAAATCATGAATCATTTATTTAAAATTATATGAACAATTTTGTATGTGACTTTTTGTGATTTTTATTTTATTCATGAATACAAATATTCACATGACATCACACCTGCTATATTTACTGAACAAAATGATATATACAGTATTTATTTTGTAAATATATATATATTTTTTTTTTACAAAAAATGTATTTTGTAAATATATACATTTTTATATTTGTATTATTTATATATAATTATACACAGTTTGAATGCACAGAGATACCGTGATGAGATCCTGAGGCCCATTGTTGTGCCATTCATCCACGACCATCACCTCATGTTGCAGCATGATAATGCACGGCCCCATGTTGCAAGGATCTGTACACAATTCCTGGAGGCTGAAAACATCCAAGTTCTTGCATGGCCAACACACTCACCGGACATGTCACCCATTGAGCATGTTTGGGATGCTCTGGATCAGCGTATACGACAGCGTGTTCCAGGTCCTGCCATTATCCAGCAATTTTGCACAGCCATTGAAGAGGAGTGGACCAACATTCCACAGGCCACAATCAACAACCTGATCAACTCTATGCGAAGGAGATGTGTTGCACTGCGTGAGGCAAATGGTGGTCACACCAGATACTGACTGGTTTTCGGATACTACTTTTTAAAAATGAAAGTGTCCGAGAGCTACTCATGTTATACAGTATTTAAATCTCTGAAATGCTCCTCTTATGGACCTATTGTGAATATGTGTTCCATGTTTTTTATGATTCACATTCAAACAATTAAAAAAATCTTTGATTTTGCTTTTGAAACTTTATTTAAGAAAAAAATAAAGACACGACTCAATGTATAAAGTGAGTAAAGTTTCCAGAAACTTCCTTTCTTTTTTTTTTTTTTTTTTTACAAACTTTTAGAAGTTATTTATAGATACATTATGCACAAGAATAAAGCATGCAGCGATGGCAATGACATGTAGCCTAGTTTTTGCAGAAAAAGAGATCACATCAGTCACAACTTAAAATAGCTACATTAATAATGGATCTGGCTTGAGTCAAAATGCATGTCACTCAAACTCCTTATAGATATACATCTTCACAGATTTTATTATGAATTAGGGGACTTTAATTTTGACAGGAGTTTTATTACCCGGAAATACAGCAGAACCGTTGCTCCCCGAACCCTGCATTAAGATGGCTTTCAGAACTGGACATGTTATCAACTACCTTCTGAACATTTTGTTTGAATACTGGTCATAATCGAATGGTGTGTGGAAATTAAATCGAATTTAAGGGGGGTTTGGACACTGGAAGCGGTGTCCGATCTCGACGACACCTTCAGTTTCCCTTCGGCATTCTGCACAGCAGCGCTCGCTATCAGCGCTGCTACACTGGCTGAAGTGTTGAGTTTGTAAATATTATCAGCTCTCCTATCAGACTCCATCTAGACCAGTGCTTCTGTTAAAATGGCCACCATGGAGAAACTGATGAAAGCGTTTGAGTCGCTTAAATCATTCCAGCAGCAGCAAGGCCCGCTGTCGGCCGAGGAGCTCGTCCAGAAACAGTGAGTGCTGAACAATCAGTTCGATCAGTTGTTAATGCAGTTTAACGCTTTGATGCTTCATCATTATCGTCATCATCAGGGTGCTGACATCACCTGACACAGTCGCCATACTAATGTTATTATCACATGCATGAGGGCTGAGTGTTAAGGATGATTGTTGTTGTTGTCTTGGGTTTAAAAATCACATGGTGCTCAACTCGTTAGAAGTGTCACACAGCCTTTTGATAGATTCTGCGCCCATTTCGAGATAAACAGTGCGCACTCCTTTAGAAAACGTAGGAAAAATGCTATTGTATATAAAGGAACCAATAAATAACTCCTTATTTCTTGAGTACTGTTACAAAACCAGAGACTGGAACGTGTTTATAAAATATTTATTTTGTATGAAGCTGTAAATCTGTGTTTGAATGCAGCCTCTTGGCTTTCCCATCTTCTTGTCTGTCACTCATTATGAGTCAGCTCCCCAAAATATGCCAGATATTTATTATACACTTTTGACTAATCCCCCACAGTCACACTGAATATCTTGCAAAATCACAATATTTTGTGCCTCACACATGTATAAGATGCAAGAGCCATTTTATTTTTCTGGTGTTGCTAGCTCTTAAGTTGAACATATGTTTTAAATGTCGTGCAGTGTTGAATTATATGGTCTCAACACTTCAAAACCAACTGTGCTGAGGATTAATATGATGTTGTAATACTGATAAATAGAAAATCACATGAAGAACATTCTAGTGATTATCACTGGTTCATTTCAAAGTGGAAATGCTATTTAAATTAGTAGAGCTTTTTAAAATCATATTTCGAAGTATATTAAACACTGTAAATAACAAACTCTAGTCTAGGCCTAAATACATACTGTGAAAAGTCGTTGGATGGGAATTATTTGTAAATTGAGTGATTTCTTCATTTAGGACACATGGAGCATTGGGATGGTTCACTTTGCATTTTATCAGCACTGAGCATTTGTTAATTAATGAGAATTAATAAATTATTGTTCTGTTAAAGCGAAAATATGTAGGCTACTTTTTTTCACTGCTAGGGGTCGCTAACATCTTACAGTAACAAAGGCGTAGGTTGATGACGCATAAGCGGAATTATGGAACTTGTCGTCATGCTGATGGATCTAATAATGTTTATGGATGAGTGAATACATTGACGTTTTTAACATGACTGCGGTATGAAGCTGGTCGCGATTGCTAATGAGAGACAGATATCAGCACCACACGCGAGTCCCGCGGATATAAAGGAATAATGACATTTCATTCTACCGAACTACCGGACGTTACACTATCACACTAAACTGCATTTGGGGTGTTGAAAGTTATAATATTTATCTATGTGTTAGTTTGTTGGCTGTATGAGACTAGCAGTAAGCTAGATCAACATTAGAATAACATACTGATCATATTCTGACATTTCATCATGTTGAGCTGATTAGTTTTATGTACATTTGCTCACCTGTCTAAGAAAGTACATGCAAGAGCGGTGTCTCATCAAGTTGAAGTTAGTCGTGGACGTGGAGCTCTCTCCTCGTTTTAGTTCTCCTTTTGTCCCAAAGTCTGCTTGCCATGGTCCGTAATGCTCGAATGAAACAACAACAGTGTGAGCGTGCCACTAGACGTAATGCAGTTGTCCATGTCTGTCGCCATGGTTACTATGGCAGTACGAGTGGAAACCAGGGATAACGCGTATATTCTGTCATTGACAGGCGACAATGACCAGGGACGAGCCCAAAAAAGCACATCCATCCATCATAAAAGTAGTCCATATGGCTCCAGGGGGGTTAACAAATGGCCTTCTGAAGTTAAGCAATGCGTTTTTGTAAGAAAAATATCCATATATAACTTTAGAAACTGGCTTCTAGTAACATCTGTCCGCACGTTAACCTAGAGTCTAGTTCCGGCGGAAGAGTGACCTCTGACCTGACGTATGACGTAGGTGTAGCGTAAGCTAGGAGAGAACAGACGCCTCTCACGGTTCAAACAAATAGGGCTGGGCAACAAACTCAAGCTCCTCAGACATTTCTCTTTAAAATAGTTTTAGACTTGCTCTATCTCCTGCACTTCCGTGTTCAATATGTCATGCGTCGGGTCAGAGGTCACTCTTCCACCGGAACTCGACTTGTGTACGTCCTTTACTGGAAGCCAGTAATTACTTTATAAAGTTATAAATATGGAAATTGTCTTATCAAAAACGAATCGCTTCACTTCAGAAGGCCATTATTAACCTCCTTGAGCCGTATGGATTATTTTTTATGATGGATGGATGCGCTTTTTTGGGCTTAAAAATCTAAGGTACCATTCACTCCCATTATAAAGCTGGGAAGAGCCAGGCTATTTTTTAATATATAACTCTGATTGTGTTTGGCTGAAAAAAGAAAGTCATATAAACCTAGGATGGCTTGAGGGTGAGTAAATTATGGGATAAGTTTTCATTTTTGGGTGAACTATCCCTTTAAGAGCAGCCAAGTGATCAACCACTGTAATACATGACCTATTATAGAGTATTTAGTGGTTGAAGAACGCTCATCTACTGAAGTCATTTGTTTGCGTTTAAATAAATTCAGATTTGTTGTGGATCACCACCAGTGAAAAGTGATTTTTAAATGTGCTGCATTCTAGATGGACATCTTTATTGCTGCTATGTTAGCAAGATTGCATTAACCTAATGTATTTAGGTAATCAGCATTGCTGATAAATTAAACACTCTTTGGTTGACTACTGTGGCCCAACATAATGTACTCCCTTACAGATTAATGTTCGATTTTCAGCTCAATTTCTTCTGTTTAGGTTGAGTTGCATATTATATCTGTGCTGAAGATGTTTTGTTTACATTGAAATTTCACAGGCATTTAATTAATAATACTATATTAATTATTGTTCATCTATCCAAAATGATCTGTTTTACCTTGTAGACAAATAGTGATTCAAATAATGTGATCATGAAATGTTCTTATTCATTTTATTTTGTTTTCATGACTTTCACAGTAACACTGTGTTTTCTTACAGAAAAAAAGACCTTGCTACAACCAAAAAGGACAGAGTGACTCATTGCTTGACGATATGTGAAAACATCGTGGCACAGTCGCTGAGGTATGCAACAGTCAATGGACGGGCACGTTAGATTAAGGATAATCAGATTTGGTCACGTCTTATGAGTCATTTGCAAAAGCCTATTGGTGCTGAGGCTAGTTTGGCTTTTTTCATCTTTGGAATGCAAATTCAGTGAAGGTATTTAAGATGGAAAAACCCTCATTTATCACAGGTCACCTAGCAAAGTTTAACGTGAATGCTAGCAGTTTTCAAAACCCAG
>NW_028295876.1:0-18326 GCF_964197995.2 Scardinius erythrophthalmus
AGAAAGTTCAAAAGAACAGCATTTATTTAAAATAGAATATTTTCTAACATTATACATGTCTTTACTGTAACTTTTGATCAGTTTAACTCATCCTTGATGAATAAAAGTATTGATTTATTTTATTTCTTTCCCTAAAAATAAAATTAAAATTCTTACTGACCCCAAACTTTTGAAGGGTAGTGTTTAATGTTACAAAAGCTTTAGATTTCAGATAAATTCTGTTCTTTTGAACTTTCTATTCATCAAAGAATCCTGAAATAAAAATGTAAATAACTGTTTTCAACACTGATAATAATCATAAATGTTTCTTGAGCATCAGATCCTCATATTAGAGTGATTTCTGAAGGATCATGTGACACTGAAGACTGGAGTAATGATGCTGAACATTCAGCTTTGATTACAGGAATAAATTACACTTTACTGTATATTCACATAGAAAACAGCTGTTATAAACTGTAATAATATTTCAGAATATTACTGTTTTTGTTTGCATTTTTAATCAAATAAATGCAGCCTTGGTGAGCAGAAGATACTTCTTTTAAAAACATTAAAAATCTTACTGACCCCAAACTTTTGAACGGTAGTGTATGTTTTCTGCCCTTCATCAGCTCCTTTGGCAGATGATGATAGTGAGGAGGATCAGGAGAGAGATGAGAACGTGTAGAGCCTGCGGTAAGCAGAACTACTTTCAAAACACCTAGGCTATGTGATGAGTGTAGGAACCCATAACCCAGTTACAGATTATTTCCACATCTGCATAGTTGACGATTACCGCAATTCACTAGAAATTGAATGAGAGGCGTTTGTAAACCATGTTTTCCGCCAAAATAAAAGCTCGATGCAGTTTCTGTCAAAATAAAAGATTATGTGCTTATATCTCTTTCAAGTAGAAATTAGTACAAAACTAATTATGAAAGTTTCCTTTATTGTTTTAGTGCATTTGTTTTACAAAATATGGCTATTACTGTCATTGGATTAATATTATAACTATTATTATGTAGTAGGTGTAATGTAAATAGACACTGGCCCTCATTTATCAATCTTGCGTAGAAACGGGCGTATATATTGGCGTAAGATTATGCTTACACTCCTCTCATCGCCTGATTTATGAAGCTGTGCGTACCTTTGAAATTCTGGTGTACGCAATACCTGCCCTTGATAAATGCCGCGGCTGAAATCGATCGTCATTAGAATAACACGCCCCTATATATTCAAGTCTCCGCTCCCCCCACGCCCTCATTTTACGCCATGGACACACGGAAGACGGCAAATTAAAGAGAAACTTCTTTGAGAAAGAGAAAGCGAAACCAGGGAAGTGGAAAGAAACAAAATTGATTTCTAGATTTTTATTATTAATGACGCTTATTGTTATTTAGAAGAAGAATGTCGTTATTATTATTTGTATTATTATTATTATTTAAAAGAAGAAGAATGGCATTTTTATTGTTTTGTCAGTCTGAATTATTTTTTTGGTCATTGAAAGCCTTTCATTACTAAACCCAATCCGTGCATACCTGCCGGGCCTAACCCTGGCCTAACCATCGTTTCAAAGAATAGTACAACGGCGAGCGCGTCGAGTATAAACGCCTCGTCCGTTTGGGGAGGTGCGCGCGCAGTCTGCGGAGACTCGCGCTGCGGAGCCAGGCGAAAGTATAAACAAAACGTCAGGTAAAGCGCACAGGCTCGCAACTTAAGGAATACATATGCCTACAATTCAAATGCTTTGGTAAAGTCACACAAATTAAACATTGAAGTCCATGTTGCACAAAAATAAACACTTAATTTTATAATTACTATGTTGCTGTTTTTTTACAGTGGGTCATAATATATTATATCTTTTAGTTTGTCAGTGCGTTTTGTGGTGTTAGGAATTGTTTTTCTGCGCATTCCCGCACTCAAAACGTGCGTACACCACCTCCTGAGCAGGTGTAGGATTTGAGCGTGCCGTACGCCAAAGTCCATATTGATAAATCTCAAAGTCACCGTGGTTTTGGGTGTACGCCCGGTGTACGCTGGAAATTTGGTGTACGCACTTTTGATAAATGAGGGCCACTGTAACTAAAAGAGGTTTGAATTTTTCTTTGTTTAATTTGCACAAAGAATATGGTTTGGAGCTTTTATTTTTGAACTCTCAAAGTGCACCAGATTGATGAATTTAACATTAAAATGCACAAAATTTTCTTATGGCCCCCAAACCCCCCTAGAAGGACCGAGGTCCACCCACCACAGTTTTACCAAAAATCCTGTGAGAAACACTGGTATTGCTATGCCAATGCAGATTATAGCTTGTTTTAGGCTTCATCACTGTATTAATAAATGTCAAATTTTTACTTATTTCATCTGTTAACTCTCACTCGTTCATATACTCACTCATTACATGGCATTAGTGGTTTTAAGGAATTGGAGTTGGTATGCATATATTTATGGGCGTGCAAAGATGGGTGGTGTTTATGATCATATAGTGGGCCAGTCTAGGCCAAAATGCCAGGGCCTATTTTTTTTTTTTTGTTGTTGCTCCAGTCCAGCCCTGTGTACAACATATCTCGTTCTTAGAATTAGCAGCTTGTCTAATCAAATGATTGTACTCTCGATCAGATCTAATACAAATAACTAAATTTTCTGTTGTTGGCACACTTTGTAGTGCCCCTTTTTTGGTTTAGGCCACTGCCCCTTAAAATGTCTGTGCACGGCCCTGTTCCACACAGTGTGTTCTGGTTGTACAGTGTATACTGCACGTTTTGGCAAAATGAGTGTGTCACACAGTGTACATGTTGCAAACTGTAAAAACAGAACAAGTAGTATGGCAGTGTGCCATTCAGAACATGCCCATTGACTGTAGAGTCTCGAAATGACTCTTAACCGCTGATCTCTCCACCTACAGTGTTTGGGAGAGCACTACATGTGCCCTCTCACTGTCAGGTGGGAACTGAAAGCACATCAAGCCTGTGCATTAATGGTGATTTGGATATTCACATTCATGATAGCAGAGGTAAAAAGTACACTATCCAACTAGGTTTTAAGAAGAGAGTTATAATACAAAACTTGCCACTAAGGTATTCAGGGTGGTTGCCAGGGAGGTGATATGCAGTTGCTAGGGTGTTCTGGGTGGTTGCTAGAGCGTTGCTAGGTGGTCCAAGTCAAAACAACATACTTAAGTTTCTATGGCCTCTACTTCAGTGCAAGTGTGTGAGGGTTTTTTTTCACTCGGTTTTATCATGCACAAAATCCCTTACAATCAAGCACAACTAATTCTTTTTAGGTGATTAGTTTGCAGATAAACTTTTGCCATTTTTGTCTCATTTAATGCAGATTACAACAAAAACCCTGTTCCATGTAAGCATCTTGTGTTCAACAACACTCTTTACTAACTACTGATCAGAACATCCAACCGTAAATTGCTCTGGAATGACTTTGTCTGGAACACTAATATTTTGCCATTTAAAAGGACCAACACTAAAGTAAGTTAGCCTGAAAAATAATTATTTTTGGCAGCCTCTGGGACATGCAGGCACATATGAAAATAAACCACTCCATGTGAGAGCTGCAGCGCCATGACAGGGTTTATTTTCCAGCCTGTCACAGTTCATTCCTCACATGGGGAATGCTGGAAAGTGGGAATATAACATTTTGAATATTAAATTGGGGCATGGTGCACCATACATATGAGTGAATTGGATATGCAATTCCTATGATTTTGCCAACATGTGTTGTTCCTGGAACAATATTCCTGTCAAGGTCTGTCAGTAACACTATCCCCAACCATTACCATAATCTAATACAATCTCAAAGAAATTATAGTTACATTTAAAAAAAAGAAAAAAAGAAGCAGTTTTTGTTATACAGATTTAATATATACACTAAACACTTGTTTCAACCCATGTTTGGGTCAAATATGGACAAACCCAAACAAGGGTTTACATTTTTAAGTTCAAATTTAAACCCAACGGTTCGTTTTGTCCATATTTGACCCAAACATGGGTTGAAACAACCCATCATTTTTTAGAGTGCAGTATAATATACATGAGTGTACTGTGTGTGTGCAGATAAAGTTGGAGATAATATATAGCCAACTTTGCATAGACAGCTGTGTGATAATACAGTTTAAACACATACAGAAGATGCTGCATGTTGTGTAAGCGACGTGTGATGTGATAGTAGGATAACTTTGCCCTACTGGAACCGAACACACACCACCAGCCAATCAGATCGTCCGATCTCCTCCAGCCTTCCATCAAGGGTTGCGCTCTCAAGGTCAGCTGACTTGCTCTTTTCCCTTACACCCACACACACTTACTCTTTCATTCTCACGTAAGTCCTCTCTCGCTCCATCTTTCACACACTTCTCTCCCCTCCCCCCGACTTGGTTCTTGCCCTCCAGAAGCGAACGGATCGCTCATATCTGCTTTAACAAGTGCAGTTATTCAGCACGAGCAATTTGTAGCAAAGCACTCAAATCAAACACCATAACACCGACCTGCCTGACCACACACACAAGCGCACACACACACACACACACACACACACACACACACACACACACACACACACACACACACACACACACACACACACACACACACACACACACACACACACACACACACACACACACACACACACACAAGCATATCATATATAAAAATCATTGTCATAGTTTGTGTTTGCACACAGTGCAAGACACATTTGGTCTGTTTATTATTATTATTATGAGACTGCAGATTTCCATTTTTGTGTAAGACAGAAACACCTCTATCTGTGTGTGAGATCAGTGTGATATCTGCAGCACGCAGCTGTCACCATGGTAACCACTCTAGAGAGAGAGAGAGAGAGAGAGAGAGAGAGAGAGTGTGTGTGTGTGTGTGAGAGAGAGAGAGAGAGAGAGAGAGAGAGAGAGAGAGAGAGAGAGAGAGAGATGGGAGAGAGACATAGACAGAATAATTACACAATTAAACAATTAAAGCAGCAGCTAAAACGTTCTCCAGTGGACGCTGGTACTGCAGCTCCATCCGTCCCGCAGTTAAAAGGAACAATGAGTGAAACGGTGACCTTTGACACGTACATCGCTCCGCTGAGCAGCTTTCTGCTCTCTCCGTGTCTCCTGTCACCTCTCCAGGGTGGAGGAAATAAGAGTTCACTACTCGATAGCACCGGCAGCACACAATTTCACTCAAGAGCCATTGTGACTGTGAGTTTAAATACACACACATACAGTATACACACACCTGATTCATTAGTGTTACAAAATCCATCACTATATTTGTACTCTCACTTTCTTTTTCCAATTTTACCTGTTTTACTTATCTGAGCTATAAATAATAGAATTCATATTTTCTCATTTTATTTGTCTTATCTTATCATTTTAGTGTAGAATGAGTAAAGCTGTGTGTTGTTGTAAATTTTAGGCTGCTCTGCCTCAGCTGTCAATCGGTGCTCATCAATGTCAAAATGATCGAGATGGCCAATCAAATCGAAGAAGGCGGGTCTTACTGTCAGTGTCACAAAGCAATGAGAGCTTGTGGAAAGATGTTAGTAGATGTAAGTAATAGATAACTGTTTTACGATAGAAATGTTCAGCATTAACAGTAATAGACTATCTAGTGATGCAAACTACTCAACTTTTTATGAAATTTTGAATTAAAAATAAGCGATCATGATTCATGTATTTCATAAATGAATGTGAAGAGACAAGAAACGTTTGCATTTTCGAAATATTAGACATACGAATAAAATAGTTTAGATTGATTACTTCATAACTACAATTAGACCTAGAACTTATTTTACCACTTTTATTTATTTATTCCCTTAAATACCTTTAAATAATTTCATTCCATGATTATTATTGAATAATAAATAATAAAGTCTTACTGTGATACATTCATTTTGTTTGGACAACCACATCTTGTTTTCTAACATTAACAAAATTCAGAAAAAGAAATCTGAAAAAAATTTGAAAATAAATTGTTACCACAGTAATTTAATGCTGGTTAACACAATAAATGTTCAAGGAATAATAGCAAATAGTAAAAGATTTGAAAAAGAAGTGAGCTTGACCACCAAAACTGGGTGCCGACGGTCTTTCAATCCACCCAAACTCACATCCAGGTCTTAGATTTACAGTTAGTTTCTTATTGAATATCCTGTTTCACTATATAATATGTCAACCAAGGCTGCATTTATTTGATCAAAAAAACACCAAAAACAGGAACATTTTAAAATATTATTATTTTCTCTTTGAATCTATTGTAAATTGTAATTTATTCATTTGATGCAAAGCTGAATTTTCTGCATCATTACTCCAGTCTTCAGAGTCACATGATCCTTCAGAAATCATTCTAATATGCTGATTTGCTGCTCAAGAAACATTTCTTATTATCAATGTCAAAAATGGTAATTTTATGAATAGAAAGTTCATAAGAACAGCATTTATTTGAAACAAAAATATTTTGTAAAATTGTAATGTATTATGTAAATGTATAATGTAAATGTATTTACTGTCACTTTTTATCAATTTAATGCATTCTTGCTGAATAAAAATTTCCACAAAAAAAAAAAAAAACCTTACTGAAGAAAAGAAGAACGAACCCCTCATGAATTTACTATTATTTTACAGTAGTAAGTACAGGTTCATGTAGTAACTGTGGTGTTTGGTGGAAACTATAGGACCTATTTTTGTAAGGTACTGTAAGATGGGGTGCAGCGTGTGCTTTACACATGGGATCTATACTCCATAACATATGGAGTCCCAATGGAGCCTGCAGAGGAAAACCAGCTGCTAATTAAAACAAAAAAAGAAAGAAAAAGTTGACACAGCAGGTCTATCTGAGCCAAACGAGAAGAGCTTACACTAGCATCACCTCCACATAAGCACCCCATCACAGCATATTAACACTACCTGAGTTTAAGATTGGCACAGACACTCAAGCAAACTATGTTTTACATCCTCTCAATCACATTCTCCATGCAAACACATGAACACAAATGCAAACTATGCATTTCG
The DNA here is from genome assembly GCF_964197995.2 of Scardinius erythrophthalmus. Classification (NCBI taxonomy): domain Eukaryota; kingdom Metazoa; phylum Chordata; class Actinopteri; order Cypriniformes; family Leuciscidae; genus Scardinius; species Scardinius erythrophthalmus. Next base: position 6,998 of record NW_028295876.1, read on the forward strand.
AAATATGTCAGACAATGTGCATTTCTATGTGTTAAAAGGTTTTCATTTCAGTTCAACTACTGTTTTGCCGAATAAATAGTTAAACAGCAGAGAGCAAGTTAGCAAGTAAGTCGACATGTTTTATAGATAGGTATTTGAATAACAACACATTTGGTTTAATGGCACTAGCGTTGACAGGTCTGTGCAACAAAAGAAGGTCAAAAATAGCCCAATGCGATTTTCTCCATTGGGTGGCCGAACTCTCCACTGATTTGGGGGGGAGGGGCTGTTTGGGGGTCTTGAAGCACCAAAATCGTACTGGGGTGGAAATCAACCCACGGCAACAACTTAAAAGTAGCCCAATTGACTGTTCGCAAAGACCCGTGGTCATTTTTTAACGAAATTTAAACAATAAATACCCGTTTTGTGGCTCTTTAATGTGTCTGGCAGATCGCTGTAGAGCCTCAGTTAAAGCAGCTCGTGAACCGATCAGCTCTTCCTTCTAGTTAATTTAAAGCATCAAATAAACATAAATGAACATCAGAAGGAATGTTGTTTTAACCGTGGAAAGATGTCAGTACACTCCATTTTTCAAGTTCAAATCCACCAACGTTTAATCTATTAACTCTCCTGACTGCTTTGTCGGACAAAAATGGTGGATTCGGCGGATTGGTCAGATCGACTGTCAATCAAACTCCCTGCGAAGGGTCAATTCCATGGAAAACATAGCACAGACATCTGAAGGAAACTCTATCGCCCCCTTGAGTAGGGAGGTCTGTTACCGCCACAGCAATCAGACCTCTAACTAATGCCTAAAGATCTGGTAACCATTGCAGTTTATTACAGTCAGTCAACCGCCCACAAGAGGAGACCAACATGCACAGCGACAAACTAGTTCTTATTTTTAATTATTTGTTTTTAACAATATACTATATATAAACTATATTTCAAAATATCATGTTGATAAATAGGTACCAGTGCTTTTTTAACATGTTCTCTGTGTGAAGTGTGATATACACACCAAAAATATACTTTCAAAGTCACTTCTGTGTTGCCACGGCACTTAAGTTTGCATATGAACGGTGCATCCAGTTATATTAAGGATATGCAAAACTATATATTTTCAAGTTAGTGGATTGCCTGATTGACTAGTTGAATAATTGCCCGTGAAAAATGGAAGCCCTGTATGGTTAGCCTGGTTTATGGTCCACCTAACCCTGATCTGATGCGTTTCTTAGGGAGTGTTAACAAAAGAAGTGGTAGGGCCCTATAAAATCCAATTTATCTTATCCGAAACTGCTTTTTTTTTTTCATGTTTAACTTGTCTGTCATGTTTTATACAAGTCCGAAAACCGGAATTGGGCTACTTTTACATTGTTGCCGTGGGTTAAAGGTCGCCCCCCCCCCCCATTTTTATAACTATATTCTGCAATTCTGTCCATGTTTTCCACATCGCAGAAATCATAGGCCCCTAATATAGAACATACGTGGTATAGGATATGCAATATGATTAAACAGAACACAGGAATCACAAAATGCATAAAAAAACGGAATATGGAATATTTTTAACTGAAAAACAAAACTAAAAATGAAACGCTAACGTTGGGGCATGGATGAGGGTTTTGCAGTGTTACCTAACAAATAAAGCACAGCAAGCTTATTAAAGCACAAGTGCTAAAAATATCAAAGCTAAAAATACATAAGAAAAAATCTAGACCTCACTAATTGACTAGCTGAACATCCTGACCCATTCCTAGTTAATATGGCCGGCACCAAAAATACACGTCGCATATGCAGCGTGTGTGTGAAACAGGCCCTAGTGTGATTGTCTTAGAAATGAGCTCGGCTGAGTCGACCTGCTTACCTGAGTCAATGTGTTTCTATCAGTTCATTTCAATTAGACATTCCTGACACATCTCTCAGAGCTGAGGATAGCGTGAATGAGGGCTGAACAAGAGAGAGAGAGAGAGAGAGAGAGAGAGAGAGAGAGAGAGAGAGAGATGGGCACAGTAAGTGATGAATAGTTGATGAGATGCTCGCAGGCAGAGCAGAAAAGGGGAAAGCTATTCTCTTTTACTCTCCCTCCCTCTCTTTTTCTCGTGTGCAGCCCCCCTCCCCCTTCAGTGCATCTGCTTTTCTCTTTCTACCACTCTCATTTGCTTACCTTCTCCCATCTCGTTCCACTCGTTTTTCCGCAATAGCATCTCTTGCACTCCCTTTCTCTCTTTCAGTAATAACTCCCCTCCTGCTTTCCTACAGATGTGTAATATCAGGAGCATGCTGGCTATATAACACACACACACACACACACACACACACACACACACACACACACACACACACACACACACACACATATATATATATATATATATTTCCATTTCATGTGGGCTCGGGCTGAGCTCATGACAGATTCATCTGATTTCAGTCTCTCTGTGTGAATGACAGTACGAGAACGCTGGGCCGATAGAGAAACAGACAGATTTGCACAGTGTCTTTAAAGGGTTAGTTCACCCAAAATTGAAAATTCTGTCATTAATTACTCTCCCTCATGTCGTTCCAAACCCGTAAGACTTTTATTCATCTTCAGAACACAAATGAAGTTATTTTAAATGAAATCTGAGAGCTTTCAGTCGCTCCATAGTTACACAACTACCACTTTGACGCTTTAAAAAGTTCATAAAGAGATCGTAAAACTAATCCAAATCAATTGGGTGGTTTAGTCCAAATTTTCTGAAGAGACTCGATTTATATGATGAACAGATTGAATTTAGACTTTTATTCACATATAAACATTGATCAACTGACATCAGTTGTGGTAAATAGAAGATCAATGTTCGCTTGACGTGCGAGAACCAATGAGGTTCATTCCCATGTTACACAGCACGTTTGAGCTTCCACAAGAGGTTCTCACAAGAGGTTATTTGTTCTTGCGCATCAAGCAGATTCGGTTGAGCTTCCGTTTATGTTCACGGATCAATGTTTAAATGTGAATAAAAGCCTAAAAAACAAAAATTCAATCTGTTCATCATATAAAAATTTGGCCTAAACCGCTCAATTCATATGGATTAGCTTTACGATCTCTTTATGAACTTTTTCAAGCGTCAGGTAGTTGTGTAGCTGTCTATGGAGGGACAGAAAGCTCTCAGATTTCATCAAGAAGATCTTATGTGTTCCGAAGATGAACGAAATTTTTCGGGTTTGGAACGACATGAGGGTGAGTAATTAATGACGGAATATTCATTTTTGGGTGAACTATCCCTTTAAAGCAAAAGGGCGATGTACAAAATACAAAAAAAAAAATCATTTTTTTTTTTGTAAATGTGTTTTTTTAAAATTTCAAATAAAATTTCTAATTTAAAGGTACTGTATTTTGTTTTACTGTATACAGCATAAAAATACCATTATATGTTTGCAGAGATTTAGGAAACATGCTAAGTTCACATACTTCTTTCTCTGAAAACATTGCTACAGCCCGTCATTCTTCTTTAAAATCTGTTGGAATGTCTGTTTTTGTTTTGGTCTGTGTGATCACGCCCCCTGCCAATTTACCCAATAGCACTTCGACACCCTTTGGTTGCCAGTTGGCGGAAAACACAGCGTATCCACCCTATTCCTCATGAGCTTACTGTGTTTTGAATTATGGGTGGCACTTCCGGTTTGGGGAACTTCCATTCAAAAAGGCTGAAACGAATTATTTCAAATCATACGGTTGCCCTACAAATAAAGCTGATCCGTCAGTTTGACTGGATGAGCTGTCAATTTTCCTTCATGATTTATTTTCAGACATCATGAGAATAACGTTATACTTGGTATTTTAACATGACATGTTATAACAAAGAATATCTATGGCAAGAGCTCTTTTCAGTAGCTGTATTCTTTTCCTCATGATTATTTTCTTTTTTCCTTTTGCAATCCGCTGTAAAAGTATGAAAAAGGACAACATATACTGCACATTTGTGGTCTGTTCTGCCGAATTTAATTTACGATATATCCCATTAATAATTCACTGGAATGCACGAAGAATCTCTCGTTATTCTCCTCAAATCCTCACGTCTCTTTCCAGGTTTGTTTTCACTGGTAAATGCAATTTATAATCTGACAAAATGAAATAGTATCACGTAATACTGAAGTTAATGAACATTTTTAATTAAGGCAACATAAGTTACATAATACAGATACTAGTGACATTTAACCCATCCGTTATTGCTGTGGAAAGACTCGCCCTTTTGGGGTTATTTGGTCTGTTGAAATACCTTGTTGATGCTTTTACACTTTCAGGGTTTCTGCAGGTTTCAGTAAGTCAAATTTAAGACCTTTTTAAGACATTTTAAGACCCTAAAGATAGAAATTTAAGACCTACACGACGCATTATCCAAGTTAGATAGATAGTTCCCTCGGGATCATTAAAGTATCTATCTATCTATCTTTCTATCCATCTAGGATTATCTGATGTGTGTGTGTCAGAGAGGGAGAGGTAGATTTTTTTTGTTATAGAAAATTGTACTTTTGCATATTATACTGTAAAAACACAATTATTGTTGATTTTAGTTGATCATAACTAGAGAGGAAATGATGAGATGATTAAAGTGACCAAAATTATCACGGTTATCACAGAATCCTGTTCAAAAAGTAGTAATACTACAGAATGAAGTCAATTCAACAAGTTTTATGTCGAAAAACAGCAATTAACAAATTGATTAGCATCAATATGCACTTTTTGTTTACGTGAACATTAAAATACCATTAAAAATGATGGCCAGATTTTAAAAGAGTGTCTTGCAACATGTTATCTACTAACATGTACAAGTTTAAATAAAGTTTTGACAAAAAAGGTTTTATACAAAGATAAACCTCATATTTCAGCCTTTAAATATTTTTTTATAAAAAGAAAGAGTCAAAAAAGATAAATTATTGACATTTATACATTAGCTTATATTTATTAGTAGTGTTTGGGTGCACCCCCATCCTTCATGTTGACTGAGCTTTCAATGTTGTTATGGAAAGTGGTGATTGGTTGGTTCCTGTCACATGACCTGCAGTGCGTTTGCGGCATTCTGAACAGTTTAGATTTTTTTCATCTCGTTGCGTCTGGTAAAAAAATTAGCGCGTCGCTTCAATTATGAGCGCGCTTGCCACGCGCCTACATTTGAACAAACTTGAGCGCATAAAAGACGCGATATGTGAACGGCCTCTGGCGAGCTAGCTCATATCAAGCCACGAGCGACATGTTGGAGACCCCTGCTAGAGCTCCGCTTTGTAGGCTACAACTCGATACTTTTTTGCTACTTAGTAATAACTTTCTGCGGCCAGCGTGTCTGGAAATGAACGAGGGTAAACACTTTTTAAGACCTGACTAAATGAAATTTAAGACCTAGGATGAAAATCTGGCCGTTTTTAAGACTTTTTAAGGCCTTAAATTTAAAGTTCAGAATTTTTAAGACTTTTTAAGACCCCGCGGAAACCCTGACTTTTAAATTTCCTAATGTTTGATGGACTTTGAGGGTGAATAGATTAATGTCATCTCATTGTGACACTTTTTTACACATTTCGTGTTTATGAGTTGACCTTTTCACTGATTGTTTACAGCTTAACGGAAGTTACACCCATAATTCACGCAAAGCATCATGGGGCATAGGAGGCGGGGGAAACAACTCTCTCCAATATTTGGAATTTGGTCTGCAGTACCCATTTCAACCACTAGCTCAATATTACATACTGCACCTTTAAAACACTTTCATTGCAAATTGTATTATCAACACTAAAAGTTGCATTCTTTTGTTAAAGCAAAAGATTGATGTACAAAATACAAATGAAATCACATTTCTGTCGTGACAACTCTCTGAGTGTTTGGCTTGGTAATGGATATGACAATGTTGATATGTTTGGTCTTGGAATAGACCTGCTACACTGCTGTGGGACTTGCTACTGCCAACCAGGGGGGCAGGGTTTCATAAAATATTGAAGCTTCCCCGGGCGCCGTCATTGATTAGCGGACCATCACCTGCTGTTAGCATTCCATTGACTCCCATTCATTTTGGCGTCACTTTGACAGCGAAAAACTTTACATCTGAGGCGTTTAAAGACTCCATTTGTCCATTATTTATTTCTAAAGAAACACGAAAATGTATAAAAGGCTCCATTACCTTGTATCTTACGTTATGGCCACGTAGAAGCAGTTTTTGTAAAAATAGGCTAGCGATTGCGTCATAACCACGCGACTCTCTGTCGCACAGTAGAGAGATTACCGTATGGACAGGAGGAGAAGCTCGCGGGCAATCGGGGGGACGTGGAGGCAAAATGACAAAATAATTAATTAGAATACCTAGCAAAAGTTGCTCCTGCTCCTAGCTCATGGACAGCTCCTACTCACGCTCTCCGTCTCTGCAAGTTTCGCAACATATCATTTCCTTCCTCCATCCAGTACGAATTTTTTTTTTTGGCGTAGTCGCAAGTTAGCGCCCGTGCACCAAACTGAATCCACTAGACTACCGAGGAGGTTTGTGAGTGTGCGTCAAGGGACTGAAGATAAACTAAGTGCTGTTCAATAATTCAGTGACTGGGTAAACTTCAACTGTCCTTCTGCAGCTTAAAGGACATTCGCTGTCTTTATAAGCTCCTTATGAAGCTCTATTGATCCTCTAATACAGCTTCATACACTATATACACGTCAGATTAAAAAGCACCATCTTCCTCTGTACGGGCTGGTCTCCCCCGGTGGGAGATTTGCCAGCATTACCATAATCTGACCAGGAGGTGGGGCTGTTTCTGTGACGCCGCCTCTGATGTTCTGCATGTCTTCATGGCTTCAGGGCTTGTGTAGGAATGTTTAAGAGACTGCAGTGAGGGAAAAGCAATAATGTTGCGAGTATAAACGAGCCGCTGTTTGCGATGTAATTTTAAAACAACGCGCAATCAATGCCTTCATTAAATTTTCCCATTTCGTATCTGAGCGCCTTTGATACAGGCTGCTTTTTATCTGGCATGAACAGGCCAGCTCAACTGCTCTCGGCTTTCTGTTCTCAGTGTGTTTGAAAAAGCACATGGCGAAGTTAGTGTGAAATATAAATCAGAGGCAAATGAGAGAAAAAGGAACACGGTCAGCTAAAACTCTGCACTCTGCAACCTGCATAATTCATACAAGCTCCAGATATCTTGCTCGCTCTTTCTCTCATCGCCACTGACACACAGATACACACACTCTTTCTCAATCCTGTTCCTCTCTTGCAAGCACATTCAAACTACCACAGACTGTGTCTCTCTCACTTTCTGCTGCAGAGTTCAAGGTATGGCCACTTTCATCAGTCACATTCAGTTCAGTCACATTGGATTAGATGTTCACTCATAGCCTGTCTGTCTGTCTCTGTAGTCTCTGTGTTTCTACATCTGCCATGTCTTTCAGTCTCAGAGCTGGAGCGTGTTTCTGCGCACACCGGTCTCCATGGATCAAGACTGCTCTCATTTAATTTCGAACAAACAGCAAACAGTCAATCTGACACTTTTACACTGATTATTTCCCTAAATGCCAATATTTCCCAATTATTCTACTGTAAAGGTTCCTAATTTTGTTAAGTTTCCTACATTAGGTTTACATGCATTTCCCCATGATATACACTACACAGCATCACCTCTGGAACAGTTCGGCCAAGGTCTCTCTAAACCCCTCCTTTCCGAGAGCTTCCCCTGCTCTGATTGGTCAGATGGCCCAGTCTGTTGTGATTGGTCTACCTATACAGCGCAAATCGGAAACCAAAAGCCCGTTACGCAGAGTGATACGAACAGTAACAATGGCGTTGGTTTTACTGTATTAATTCGAGCTAATCGTCCTCATCAGTGTTTTCTCAACATGTCACGAACCAAACTCTTCCAGCTACATCTACAGTGTTTGAGGGTCTATGTAGACGTTCACATGCAGCCAATGAAGACCATAGGCTGGAATTAGGCAAATTTGTAGGGTTAAAAAAAAAAAACTATGTAAGGTTCATGCAGAAAGCAAGACTGTAATTACTGATGACTCTTTTCAGGCAGTTCAGATTCGGTTCTTTCTTTAGGGAGACAATAACTTCATTTATCGTGTACTTTGGTCTTTGAAATTTCGCAGGCCTTTTACATTCACAAACTGCTATATTACACTCTACATGAAAGGTAATATCCGAAAAAGCATAATAGCAGAATCAGTCCCTCTGATGCTTTAAGTGGGTAAATCCTCTCGAAATCATCTGTCCTACCTCACATACAGTATTTCTGCATTTTTGCTCCCTGACACTTCTGTCCTCTCTTTTACTTCCCCCAAACTTTGTAGAGCAAACAAAAGCCATTTTCCATTCATTCACGAGTCAACTCGTTCATATCGGCACAGTGACACATAAAGTGAGGCAATTTCAACAGCTTGGGCATCATTTCCTCAGCAAAGAATTGATATTTATATATATATATGCCTATTATCATTCTAAAAATAAATAAGATCTATACCAAATAATATTGAAAAATATTGTACTGTATATTTAGATCTGATTATTTTTAATAAACTATAAGTACCATGGTGATTTATGTGTATTTATTTTTAAGCTGATATTCCTAAAACCTGCTTAAATTTGAATATGCAAACCTGTTTATATTTTTATATTTGCATGTACAATATTTGACATGTTTATGCAGTCTACATTGATTTTACCCAGCATTGGTTAAGTTACTCTAAAAAAGTAATGAATTACTAATTGCATCTTCAACAGTGTTATTAGCTATTACTCTCCCTAAAAATATTGCATTACACTCTTAAAATAAACTGAAGAACCTTTAACATCCATTGAATCTTTCCATACTACAAAAGCTTCTTTATAGTAAAAAAAAACAATGTTCTTTAGATTATTAAAAGGTTCTTCATATTAAGAAAAAATGGTTCTTTTAGGATGTGGTCCCTGAAAGTTTCCATAAATTGTTCTTCTATGGAATCGCTGTGAAAAATCGCCTTTATTTTTAAGAGTGTACTTATTACTTTCTAAATCCCATATCAACATTGAATCAACCAGTTGAACAATACAAGGGCAGACATAAAACGACATACCGTAATTCTTTCAAATAAATTATATAAAATGGCATAAATTATTCTTGATCCGACATACATTTTATCATTAGATGTTAAATCCACAATTGTTTTATATAGAATTGTTCTATACAGTATTTAATAAACAAACAAATATATCCCAAATAATCTAATCCAATGCAGCACAAACAGTAATTGGACAATGTGCATTAACAACTATCATGCCAATAACGCTGCTATTATATCTACATATTTATTCTTATCCACAGATATATCAAATGCCTTATATATTCTATTTAAGAGATTCTTGCCTGTTTCCTAAAACTCACCCAGGGCTGTCTGGAAAGAACAGGACAGGAAGACACAGAAATTCCTTGTAATATCATTTTAGTGTAATATTATTACTAATTTAATAATATGCCATTAGACTAAAAGAACAGACACACATGAATTAAAGAGAGAGAGAACACTTAAGGCTCTGTCTCTAGACGATGGAGTTCTTCCAACAAAAAAAAGTCATAATTTGTGCATATGTGTCAACTGGAGTGGATATCACAATGAAAAAGTAAAACCACAAGGCTAATATCTCAAATCTACCAATCAGGTGCCATGCAAAACGCTTCATTTCAACCACACCTACTCTGAAGGTCGCTTAACAACCACATGAACTGATTTACAAGTCAAGTTACAAGCAATTTTAAGAAATAAATCATATCTCCGCATCAAAACGGCACTATTACTTCAGTCACACTCTGTTCTTAAAAGCACACTGAGTCGATGCTCATTTCTAATTCATAAAATGTAAATAGAAAGCATCAATAAATGAAGTCATGTTAAATAAAACATTCACCAATATGTCAGATTATAATAGGGCATAAGTGTGAAGCCAGAGCTTATCTGCATTTGAATGGGAATCCCTTTCTGTAGGGGCCTTGCCTCTGCCACCTAATCCCGTAACCAACCACATCCAGCAGATTTCCCATCACGTGGTTTCGTGCTCCATGCCAACCAAACGCTAACTGATATGCTGCCATCCGCATTATTTCACACAGATTTCTGTCTGATGCTTCTCACCATACGTAAACTTACAACATCTCTGGGAAGGTTAGAAGCCTGCATGAATCACGGCACATCGTGCTGCATTCTGTGAAATCACGTGTTTCAGATGAACATGGGCGACTCTTAGCCTGAAGATTCATGTACATTGCTTCATATTGATTGAACTCGTAGCCTGAGAGTACAGAATAATTGGTAATTTAATGCATGTCAATCTGATGGTTGTGGCAAACCGCTTTAACATTTATTCCTTTAAACTAATATTATGGATTTTTATGTTTCTATTATTTCTAAAAGTGACTCGATATATCACAAGTAAAACATGCAATTACAAGTAACAAGACAATAAACTAGTAATTGTAACTAGTAACATTATTTTTTTTCTTAGAGTTATTTCTTGAAGTTTTTGCATGCAGATTTTTAAAGCAAATTTTCACATGGAATTACGTAAACTCCACTTACCTAAATTAAGTAAAATTAACAAAGAAAATAAGTAACTTTAACTTGGCCAGTAAAAGGTTGATAGGTAGTAATAAGTTTCCTTCGCAATACTTTATACTCAAAACAATATAACACTGAATTTAACCATGCTTTTAAAGTGTATGCTTTACTAAGTAACATTTAAGTAAAAAATAAAATAGATATGGTATAGACACCATACCAACATACCCACCCAAACACAGAGACCTCAATACACAATGACGTTAACATTCGATGGATCGTTTTTGAGTATGAATGTGTCATTTTGAGTAGAAAATGAACTCCAGATGTCATAAAATGGCAAGTTACTAAACCTAACAACAAAAGCAATAATAAAACTGGAAAAAAATCAACCTTATTAATTATTCAAGCCCTAGTGCATGATGGGAACACCCATCATGAAAAGTTGAGTAGGTTTTACTTAATTTTACAACATTGATATTTACACTTTAATTGCTACAAGCTTGAATTGAGTACTAATATAGAATTTACTCTTTTTAAAATACTTGCCTGAACTAACTTTTTCATGAAGAAATTACCTTTTTTCTGTAGTATTTTTTATCAGTATACAGCTAGAATGGGTATAGCGACAATTGGAATACATACTTGGAAGTGAACACTAAAGCACAGATCCTCTTAGAAAACAATAGTAACATTGGAAGTTACTTGCATGAAGCAAACAAAATCACTTCTGTTTAGCATCTAATGAAGGAGTGAAACTGAAAAAGGTATTAGTCACTAATTAGTTCTCATTGGTTTAAAGGAATAAGC
>NW_028295875.1:0-18273 GCF_964197995.2 Scardinius erythrophthalmus
CTCACCTGCAGGGGCACCTGTAGGTTTTAGTCTATTAGTGCTTTGCTGAGACTCACGGCCCTGTTTACAGACACATCTGCCTCCCTCCCTCTCGTGCGCTCTAGCAACGGCACACCAATCGCCCAATAGAAGGCTGTGGATTTGAATACCGTTTCTCTCTGCCCTGTAGTGATTTGCATATAATACACAGCAAACTGTTTAATGGTGCTTTGCTTACTGTGAATCTGATATCCGTTTCAGTTTAGAATGTGTCAGACATTTACATGGTTTGTCATGTTTCCACAGTCTGATTAATGACTTTTGTGGTTGTGGAATTCGGTTTTTACATTTGCATTTAATAGTAACATAATTTTTGAGTTTTGTTATTGGGTAGCTGAAGTGACGTCAAGAAGATGTCAAGTAAAAACCAGATCAGAGTCTTCATAATTTTTATATATATAGGCTATTTATTTATTTAATTTAAAATACAGTAAAAATCAATAAAAACTATAATTCATTGCACCAGTCCAATTTCTGAATTCTTTAACTGCATCAATTTATTCTTAATGTAAAATGTATTAAATCATATATATATATGAACACACTAATAGTTAGGAGTTTGGATTAAGATTTTTTTTTATAATTAAGGTTTTGTTAATGTTTTCTAAAGAAGTCTCTTATGATCACCATGATAATATTACAATTTAAAATTATTTTTATTGTAATATATTTTAAAATGTAATTTATTCCAGTGATGGCAAAGCTTAATTATACATAAATAAAAAATAAATAAATCAAAAATCAATGTGCATGTCAGTGTTCAACCACCCTAATACAAATTGACGACAGACAACAGACTTACACTGGTCTTTACTAAACCTTGTTTAACAAAGTTAAAGAAAACATAATAAAGTGTGGCGTGAAGGTTTGGCCTTGTGTTTTTTGGCCCTCTCTGAGTTCATTTAACGTTCTGCAATGAATTTGACCCAAATGTTTGAGTTGCTTTTCACCTGTAGACGGATTCACCCGCCAACAGATGAGAGCAAACGTAAACCACACTTTAAGAGACTTGTTAAGATTACACACAGGGATTGTGTAATGTCTGCTGTAATTCGTCTGTTTGCTAAATATATGAAGCAAGACCGTACAGACACCTGCATCACACCTGCTACAAACAGTAATTTACACTGTTTTTAATCTGCGTTCAGGCCTCTTCAAACACACAAACTCACGTCAACGTTATGACACCTTTTTAAAAACTTCAAAAACATATTCAAATGAGTGTCTAAACTTTAGTAATTCTAATGAAATTTTGTTTTGCGTTTATGCTTTTGGTGGATTTCGATAAAGCAGATAAAGATCTGTTTTTGGATGATAATGTGAACAGCAAAATTCACAGTCTGACACTTTCAAATCTGATCTGGGCCACTTTTGTGTGGAAACAAATCTGATATGTATCTCATTTTTGCATTGTGACGTCAGTTTTTTTGATTAGTTTTTTACTTCCAACCCCAAATATAGTTCATAAATTGCACTATATGAAGTATTGCAGAAAGATGCCAAATATGTATGTAGATAGATAGATAGATAGATAGATAGATAGATAGATAGATAGATAGATAGATAGATAGATAGATAGATAGATAGATAGATAGATAGATAGATAGATAGATAGATAGATAGATAGATAGATAGATAGATAGATAGACAGATAATAAATAATTAATGTATAATAAAGTTTTACTTTATATTTTTATATATGGCTATTATATACTTAAGGCTAAGTATACTATAACTATATACTTTTATATATTTTAGGTATATACGTGTAATTAATTTTTTACACTTATTTTAAGCAGTGACAGTCACAGTTAAAAGGTTTGGCTTAATATATGTTTAAGCGGGAAGTTCATATAAAATTATATATTTCATATATAAATATAGTTCATATATAGTTCTATTTCATATAAAAATGTAATGTGATACAATTCCGGTCAGAAGTTTGGAAACATTAAGGTTTTTGAAAGAAGGCTCACCAAGGCTGCATTTATTTGATCCAAAATACAGTAAAAACAGTAATATTGTGAAATATTATTACAATTTTAAGTGACAGTTTTCTATTTGAATATTAAAATCCTGTGATCAAAGCTGAATTTTCAACATCATTACTTCAGTCTTAAGTGTCACATGATTTTTTTGGATATTTTAAATTGTAATAATTGTAAAAGTTTTTGATCAGCCTTTGTGAGATTAAGAGACTACTTTCAAAAACATTAAAAGATTAATGACCTTTTGACCAGTACTGTATATTTAAAGAGGATATGAAAATTGTTTGTTACAAAATGTGGGTCGATCACCCGTTTAGATTGATCATTTGAGAAATGAAAAAGTGCACCTCATCTTACAGTGTTGAACAGCCTGTACAGTAAATAACTTAAAGTCATGCTGTGATAACGGAGCACTTTGCTATGCTGCTGTCACACACATCAGAGTCAGCGGTGTCTGGTGTAATTGTCGATTTGCTGTGTCATTACTTGTTTGTGTTAGTTTGCGTTTACAGCGGGCCAAAACTCCACACACTCATTTTCTGGAGACGACATCTAAAGAATGGCCCAAATAATTACATGAGTCATCAAATGACTGCCCACAGACATGCTGTTCTCTACCTGAGATGCACACAAACATCCCCAACGGACACGTACAAACAAACATAAACAGCTTGTACGAGCGCACATGTCAACCACAGACTCAAATATTGTGCGCATTGTGACTCAAACACACACCGAGACAGACTTTCACACATGCAGAACTCTTGAAAACATGGTTAGCAGTAACGCACTCACCCGTCCAGATCCTCAGGTGTGTCTAAGTGTATGTGTGATTTTTATTCCAGGACTAAGTGTGGTCTCAGATCCGAGCCGGTCTCATCTCCGTCTCTGAGGGACACAAAGACGTCTGTCCATCCTCTCTGCCCGAGCGTCTCCTCTCCATTCACAAAAAGCACAGACGAGCATCCAAACTACAAGCCCAAAACAACAGCACACGCGGACAGACTGAGAGGTTTGTGTGGACACTGACAGGAAGGAGGAGAGAGAGAGAGAGAGAGAGAGAGAGAGAGAGAGAGAGAGAGAGAGAGAGAGAGAGAGAGAGAGAGAGAGAGAGAGAGAGAGAGAGAGAGAGAGAGAGAGGAGGTGGTGGATCTACTCTAGAGCGGCGATGTAGTTTTTATAGCTGGGTGGGAAGCTCAGGATAATAATACCCATCCTCCTCCACAACACAGTTTAAGCTCAGTATGTAATAAAGCCCATGGTGCACAAACCCTCTGATTTGGGGTCAGACAAAATGAATTTTTAGTTTTATTCGTGAAGGATTTGCAACTCGAACTTGGGCACAAATGAAGGGAGAGAGAGAGAGAAAAGTACCAGTTCTATATATGCATGTGCGCTGACTTCAGAACATGAATTAGACGAAGGTAGAAGACCCGAAGTTCACAATAGCACACTACTCTTACTTCTTAAAACATACTAAATACTGGACATTATACATTGTTTATTGTCTTAGATGCATATTTTTCTTAAAAAATGTACTGTCACATGACCTAAATGGATTTGATTCGACTAGTGGCATCCAGTTGTAGTCTTAGATTAAATATAAAACCGATTTAGTAAAGTTTTCATGCAATTTTATTTAACATTTGGCAATCAACTAAAGAAATATTAAATATTGTGATTTATCATTATCATTTGCCAAAATGTAGTATATACGACCAGAGCACAATGCATTGTGGGATACAGTATCTGAAGCATTGTTCTCTGGTTGTGTACTACATGCATACTACACATTTTGGCAAATGTAGTATGTAATCTGTACATGCAGGATAAATGACTTACTGTGCACCAGAGTTATTGTCTAAAACTAAAAGCAAAAAAATGAAAACAGAAAATATTAAAACACAAAATCTATAATTCTATACCAGTGATACTTTAGTAGCACTGCTGTGCACAAGTATGACAGCCATACAATGCAGCAAAAGGAAGATTAGTATGCTAGTTTTCTGTTTCTGCAGAGTATAGTATGTGATTTTTCACTGTTTCCTGTGGCGCACGGGTCAGATTTGCTGCTTATATTTTGCTTGTGTGTCAGTTTTATTAAGCGACACTTTATATAATGGCAGAATTGAGACGTTACGACTCTCTAGTTAATTAGAAGTTGGTTGTTTTATACGTGCGGTTTGACCCATATTGCAGCTCAGACTGCATGTTCCTCAACAGGGCTGTTCAATTTCCCTTCGTTGAAACTGAAACCAGAGGTAGACGGATAATCAGTTAGTTAACTGGTAAACTTATACTCACAGTTGTGTGAAGAGTGCAGTTGTTCATACAGACAGCAGTTTTTACTGTAATGTGTTTTTTTTACATATTCATCTGTAGCAGGTACGCATGTATGTATGTATGTGTATGTATATATGTGTGTATATTCATATATATATATATATATATATATTAATAATATACATTTCTTTAGTTTTAATATATATTTAAGTAATATACATGTTCTATAATTTTTAATATATGATATATATTTTAATAATATATGTTTTCTTTCAAATTTATATATATTTATATTTATATATATATTTCTTTTATGTATATAATTCTTTAAATATAAAGTAGTTTAATAATATACTTTTCTTTATAATTTTTAATATATGATATATATTTTAATAATTTACAATTTCTTTATCATTTTTAACATAATATATATTTTCTTTATCATTTTTTATAAACATTTTCTTTATATATGTCATTTTTTATATATTTTTTAGAAATGTACATTTTTTTTTACATTTTATATATCTATAGTTTAATAATATATAACTGTATGTTTGCTTTTTTGAATTCTATTAATTTCCATAAGTAGTGTAGTTGAATGTGTGCAAAAGTAATACAAGCTAGTTTTTAATAAAAGCTCAATTATAGTAATTATGTCTAAGTGAAACTAAATATTTCTACATATTTCTATACTCTTAAAAAGAAAACAATCCAGTGTATTTAACACACGTGACTGTGCAGCACTTTCTGTGTTACTTTTCCCACCTTTCAACTCATTCTGTGATTCTTCTGCAAAAAGCTTTATTAGATATTCCTCTGGGTATGTAAATGTTGGCATATATCATGCATTAATCTGTCAAATGAATGTTTATTATCTTCTGTTTTTAAAGCTGGACATTGAGAAGATGGACAATCTCATCCTAAAAATATTCTCAGCTGTCAGTGTTTCATTTATATTTGTATTTTAATGTAATGTCAATGAGATCTTATTTTATCACCATTTTATAACAAAATCTCTCTTGTCAAGGATAACAGTAAAAATCTCTTTTGTTCAATCAATGTGAACTTTAAAATGTCCCCGGATCATGTTTGGATTCTGATAATCAAAGATGTTTGACATTTGTCACAATCATAATGTTTCAATTCCATTCAATCAGTTCAATTCAGTTCTTAACACTGCAAATGTTGTCTGCATTTCTGAAAACAGATGTACAATATGTGAGACAGACACATATTGAAATGGTGGTACTTTTTCAGAAATCCAGCATGTGTTTGTGTGAAAAGAGAGAGAGGGAGTGCGTTTCCTTCAAATCTATTGTTTCAAAAAACATAAAACTATTACAGACTCTCTCGTTTGTGTTTTTTGGCACTGTGACATTTTCCCCCTGAATCTGTCTCTTTAAATCATGACTCGACGCTTTAACACGGACAGGATTTCCTAAATGACATCAAGAATCCACCTAGTTATGTAATTTATGACATATTCGTCATGACCTGCTTTTTAACGAGCACAGTTACTTTAACTGGGTAAACTATGATTTAGATAGATTTCTTTGTGCTGCTGCGAACGTGACGAATGCAAGATGTGAAAATGTAAGAGATGGACAAATTAATTATGGAGACGTGTGTCATGCGCACGCACACACACACACACACACACACATTATTTGAAGATATTTTCAGTTAGTTGTCATAGAAACCTCAGACAGGTGATTCTATACGTCCCTTAAAACAGATTCCTGCATTAGACAGTGTTTTATACTCTAAGAAAAATACATTTATTTTGCGTTACGACTTTAAAGATGTGTCACGCGCAATTCAAAACACAACACAAGTACCTGATGCATTCACGGTGTTGTCAAAAGTTGCTTTTCAGGGTAAAAAAAAAAAGGTGGCTTTCAATCAAAATACTTCATATACTTAAAAATAAAATGTTCAGCAAAGAACTCTAAAGTCAGATGAGTGTTTCGGTACCGGAGTATTGGTGGTTTTCTAAAGAACTACAAAATAAAAGTTTTTTTTTAAAACCCTGAAAAGCAATTTTGTGACATCACTGAGAATGTGTCGGGGATTTGTGTTGTGTTATGAATTCACATGCTTGACACATTTTGAAAATCGTAACGCAATGACGCATTAAATCGAACTTGCATTGGTAACACTTTGTGTAGAATATTAAAATGTTCTCCACAATAAGAAAAAAGAGGTTATTTTAAGAAATTATGACTGAAAGTTTCTTTGAGGAACCAAAAATGGTTCTTCTATGACATTGTGTGTTTTAAAAAATGAAAATATATATATTTTTTGTTTCAGGTAACTTTTATTTGAATTCAAGTAACGAAAATGTTTTTTTACGGTTTTAGTTTGAACTATAATAACCCAGTTTAGCATCAGATTTCTCCGATGTCTTTTGCATCAGTCAGAATGCAGTGAGAACTGATGTGTTTTGTTTTTTCACAGGAGTCAGACGGCGAGACTCATTCAGAACCACGACTGACATCCTTCTCATACAAACCCTTGTGTGTTTGCTGACCCTGTGATGCTTCATTTCAGGGAAGGTCAGATGTTCCTTTCTTTCTTTCTAGTTTGCTAGTCATAAATTCATCAGTTTGATATCCTAAGCCTTTGGATTTGCGATTTGGGACGGCGTGCACAGATGTATTGTGGGAGTGGGGGCTTTGGCGCTCAAGGGTGTGGCCTTGTGGGAAAAATTTGTCATCTCTGCCCACTTACAGACAAACCCACCAACTAGGGTGGGAAACAGCCGTCCAAGGACGACACACATACACACACCCACACACACACATACACACACACAGAGAGCCCAAAATATGCGACAAGGTCATCTGTGAACCCCTCCACACATCAACTCCTGTTTTTACTGGATGTGTTGTGTCTTTTGGTCGGCTTCATCTGCGTTATCTGGTATCTTCTACACAAACACACACACACACATACACACAGACAACAGAGAAACAGTGATCATTTTTGGAAATGCTGCTGATAAGAAAGTTATCTGTGTTTTTGTCTTGGTCAGGCTTGTCAGTCTGTGTGTGAGTGTGAACTACATAAATGATAATGATTCAAGCATTAATTGCTTTAGTGGAGCATAATGGGAAATATAGTTTTGTTGTGCAAGCCTATCGAAATGCATACAAGCTAAAATTGTACAATAAACATGGACATTTACATTTAGCAGATGCTGTTTGCTATTGTATTGAAGGTGTAAATTGTATTAGTTCATGCATTCGTAGGCATTGCTAACACGACGCTCTACTGTTTAAGCTGCAGGAATTACAAATGATTATGACTGAAACCAATTAACTTTAGCAATTATTTTGTAATTGACACACGTTCAACCCAGAAAGTTGCGGCTTATAGGAAAACCAGAGTATCCTGTTGGTGATTACGGCATTGTGCTGGTGTTCATATGTGAATACGGTCATTGCGACATACTTGACGTTAGATACTCCCAGCGCTCAAGCTCAAATGTAGTATAATGTACATCCCCTAATATGTCGTTAATCAAACTAATCATGCATGTAAAACACAGATCACACACGTGTTTGCGACAGATGGAGTGTGTGAGGGTGTGTGTTTTTGTGTTTTTGAGATGCTCCTTCTGAAAGGACATTTTTGTGGAGGATTGTGAGGGGGAGGCTGGCCCATGTGTGTGTGTGTGTGTGTGTGTGTGTGTGTGTGTGTGTGTGTGTGAGAGTGATTATGACTAGCCCCTGTCTGCCCTCAGGCCCTCTGGCTCTACCTAATTAAAAGCAACCAGGCTGCAGGGCACAGGAGACAGATGTCTGTCAAAGCGCACTCACACACACACATAGACACACACACAAGATGCAAGCTTTCATAGTGATCAGTCACAAACTAACTGTATGCACATATGTCGCTTCATGCTAAAAAATGCAAGCGCACATCACACACATGCTCTCATGCACACAGTTCATTGCAATCTACATGTATAATGGCACTGGATATTCAGCATGCCTAAAAAAAAAAAAACGTTATATGTAGTGATGGACCGATATATATAAACATATAAATGTTTTTTAATTAACAATTAACAGAACAATTAATATATTTAACAGAACAATTAACCAGACAAATAATATTGCTTAATTTGACATATTGATTTGGTAATAGGTAATAAATTCACATACATTTTCATTTACTATTTGTTTTATATTTATACTCTAGGGGTTGAACAGACTAGTTGACTTTAATGCTCTGCCAGGACGCTTTAAGCTTGACATCGACTAGTTGTTGATCATAGCCTATAGAGGGCGCAACAGGTTAAAGTCAACTTTTACACTCCGTTTCCTTTAAATTGACTAATAACTGCATACTCAGAGAGCGCTCCACAAGATGTGTTTGATTAAACCATCTGGATGCTCAAAATTGATTGTGTGAATTCAAGTTTTACTCAGCTTATTGTACACGCAAGTTAATCGCCGTTCTAAACTGCTGCTGCATTGTAGCGTACACGCATACAGACAGTAGCTCGCAGATCACGTGAAGATCGCACACACACAGAATCATTCAGTACTGCAGAAATGTATTATAAACTTGGTTCTGTGATTTATCAATAAAATAGCTTAGAATCTGAAAAGTTCTAGCATATATTTCTTAGTAACTAAAACCCACAGCTTCACTATTAGTAGAGAGACGCTGCCAGGTAGAATTAATTCTCACGCAATCGCTCTCTCACTAATGCAATTATATAAATGTAATGTAACTTTATCTGTATCTGATTTAGAACGAGCAGAAATCTGTGAGAAATATAACGACCCAAAGACAAAAGAACTGATAAGAATAAGCCGTTATGTAGGAGCGCTGTGTCAATTTGCCAGAGCTGAGCACAAGGCAACCCGTGTTCGAGTCTCAGCTCGAGGTTCAGGCTTATTTGCTCATCAATGACATCATCAGTGACTAGTCTTATTATGTATTTTTTACATACTAATGGTTTGGTAATAGATCTCCATCTCCCCCTTAAAGTTTGTTCCAAAATCAATATATAATTTTGTAACATTTTTAATTATTTTATAAATATATTTGTGTGTGTATATATATAACCTTTTTTTTAATGAATGTTTATGAATAATATTTACATTTTTAAAATAAAAATAAAAATCTATCTAATAAAAATTAAATATATTTATTTAATTTGTATATTGTTAATAATAAACATATTAATTTAATATTTTATATATTTTATCATTTATAAATGTATGAATAAAGTTTGAACAGTGACAGTCTGAAATTAGATTTTCTTTTATTTGTGGGAACCGTATCGGGAGATGACCCAAGCTGGAATTAATTCGGATCGGCCGGCACGACCTGCCAGGCCAAGACTTCATCTTTGACAATATATGGTAAACATTTCCTTCTATTTAGGAATAAATGTTGTGTAAAATGTGTTGTTTTTCATTGTATATTTGCAGGATATCGGCCGCACTGCTGTGTAATACATATCGGCTATTGGAAACCTGTTTATATCCACAATACTATAACAAGCAGCTTCCAAACACTGAGATAATTCCTCAATCTTCCTGCGGTCACACAATACAACCCGACTGTCGGTCCATCAGGCCTGAGAGCGGCCCGCTGTGATGCCTAAACTCTTCTGCTGAGGTATCTGCTCCAGTGTGTGTGTGTGTGTGTGTGTGTGCTTAGGGTGGGTGGATCAATGTGTCCTTATTTTAAACTGAGTGAGTGAGTGAGTGAGTGAGTGAGAGTGATAGCCCACACACTCATTTCTATCGCTGTCTTTCTCTCCATACACCCCTCCTCTGTGCCTCTCCTCTTTTCTCACACCAGTGGGTGGACCCAGTTTCAAAACCAAAATCTTACAGCAACATTACAAAACGGCCCGCTTTCCCTCTATCTCTCTGTGTGTGTGTGTGTGTGGTTAACTGAGCTTGGTCTCTCTACGTAACGGTGTGTTGTGGTGCGTTGCCCTCAATAATACTTTGTGTCTGTGTGTGTGTGATCATTTCTAGTGTGTGTGTGTGTGTATGTGTGTGTTTGGGCTTCTGTAATTTACCCAGAGCAACAGAGAGAGAGGAGACAGTCTGGGAGTTGCCACTGGTTACAGTGACTCTTCTCACACAGGAAACACCTACAGGAGTTTAGATGTTCCTCAATCAGCTGCTCTCACATCACACTCACTTTTCATAGAAGACCAGAGGAAATCAGTCAAACACACACGGCCTAACGCTGAAATCTAACAGATCGGGCTTAAATGAGAAGAAAGACATGTCAGCTGAAAGAAACTAAACAGTGTTACAGTACAGGAAGTAGTATAGCTGGAGAACAGAACACACTTGAAAATGCAGTATCGTTAAGTTTAGTTGTAGTCTAGTCTAGCCTAGCTATAGAACAGAATAGTTGTAGTATGTAAAGTCCATTCAAGTTTAGTCTGATAAAGTATAGAATAATGAAGTGTAGTCAAGTTATACAAAAGTTACGTTTAGTATGGTATAGTAAAGTCTGGTTACAGGTGACTGAACAGTATAGTGTAGTCAAGTCTAATCAGGTTTGGTTAAGTATAGTCTAATGGTAGAACAGTAACGTTTAGTTATAGTTAGTCTAATTAAAAGTTTGGTTATAGAATTGTCTAGCTATTAATTAGTCTAGATATAGAACACATTATAGTATAGTTAAGTCTAACCTGGTTTGGTTAGACCAAAGAATAGCTCTAGTTTAGTCTAATGATAGAATTGTAAAGTTAATAATAAAATTTGCTTATAGTACAGTCTAGTTTTTGATTAGTCTAGATGTTAAACAGATTATTATAGTAATGTCTGATCAGGTTTGGTACAGTTACAATAAAATATAATTATAATATGATATAGTGATAGAACAGTCAAATGTTGTTATTATAAGTCTACTATAAGTCTGATTATGTTATTGTAAGTCTTGTTAAACAGTAATTCTTGTAGAATGTCTTATCTAGATCAGATTATGATCCTAAAGGGCCGATCATGTTTGAATTAATCTGTTTGGTTTCTATTAAACAGATCAGCTGTAAAAAGTCATTAGACGCATAAAACCTTTTCTTCTTTCTGGAGACTTTGACCTATATTATGGTTAATTTCCTGTTTGTTATGGGCGATTAGTCATGTGTCCTTGTGATGTGTAGGAGCTTCTACAGAAAAACACTTGTTGAATTCTTAAAGATATATCATATAATCCCAGCCGTCACAGAGTTTATAAATAACGGCTCAGCTCAACTCACCGTGACCATAGTGATACTGAAATTACATGACCATGTGACATGGTCAGTTGCTATTAAAATGAGCATGCTATGACATCAGCATCAGGTACTTAAATGGATGGCTGTAAATACCCAGTTAACCGTTTAACTTTTGCATGAATCAGTTTAACAGCTGGTTATCCAGAGCAGGTTCATAAAAGATTCAGTCGTGACCTCAGAAAACACGTTCATTAGAACGGTTTTATGCAGCAAAAAAAAAAAAAAAATTGGTCTGGCAGAGTTTAACTGTCTCTCACTCTGTGTAAAGGTGAGGTCAGGGCAGTCCTCACGCTTTGAAAGATAAGCGTTACCTAAATCACCACAAATGCTTTTTTTTTTTAAAGATGAAGAGAGAGGAAAGAGAATGACATATAGACAGGCACTATTTCACTCTCTGTTTGAGTGTGCTGTTGGGCGGCTGTGTCATCAGAAACAGACATGTTGTGTGTGCGGATGTGAATCCCCTAACTTTCTCTTTTGGTCTTAAACTGGACAAACTGACTCTTTATTAGATTGATTCACTGCTTACAAACACACACACATTCATAGAAGAGTCTCAATTAAGTAACATCAAACCACAGATTTCCTCTCACAACTGTTAAACGCAATTAAAAGAAATGATCAGCTGGTTATTATCACAAAATAAACCCTGACAGGATGATGGGGTTTGTTTCAACCTGAGGGGGTTCATTTTGTGATAATGAAACTAGCACTGAAAGATTTGGTGAATAGATCTGACTAAATAATTTCACTCTTTTTTTTTTTGCAAAAATGAAACTAGCACATATATGTGGGACATCGGTTGCCTGGGACAACGATCAATTATTTAATTTAGCGTCATGATGCACACACATCTTTTTACACTGATTTGTACTCTCTTTTACACTTCTTTATCGAATCAAAATGTTATTTTCAGTAGCTGAATTATCGTATAAAGTACTCTTTTTATTATTTTATTATTAAACAAAAATGATTCGGACCCAATAAGAAGCAATGCGTTTGCACCAGCCATGAGCAACACTACATGTAAATCAATATGTATATCTGCTCACATCATAATCCCTCATCAATATCTGTTTTGTTCAGTGACTAAACATCAAGTCTCTATTCCAGACAGTCAGTCAAACCATATTTGTCTTCGATATTATAAATTATATAAACAAGCTATTGTTTGGACATACTGACTGATTGCCATAAAGCGAATGTCAGTAAGGTTGTTATTTTTTTTAAAGAAATTAATACTTTTAATCAGCAAGGATGATTTAAACTGATCAAAAGTGACAGTAAAATAATCTGTCAAAAAATAAATAGAAATGCTATTCTATTCATCAAAGAATCCTGAAAAAAAAAGGATCACAGTTTTGACCAAAATATGAAGCGGCACAACTCATTTTCAACATTGATAATAATCATAAATGTTTGTTGAGCAGCAAATCATCATATTAGAATGATTTCTGAAGGATCATGTGACACTGAAGACTGGAGTAATGATGATGAAAATTCAGCTTTGATCACAGGAATAAATAAAATTTATATATATATATATATATACACATTTGCAATAATATTTCATAATATTACTGTTTTACTGTACTTTTGATCAAATCAAATAAAGGCAGCCTTGATGAGCAGAAGAGACTTCTTAAAAGTCTTCTGTATTTTGAATATTATAGTTATTTTAAATGGTTGGTTGATTATGATTTCACTTTTGTAACTTTAGTTACATGCTGTTTGAGCATAAACAACGTCTGCAAAGTTACAACACTCAAAGTCCAAAGCAAAGGGAGATATTTACTTTTAAAGAAATCACTTTTTAAGGACTACAACAAATGACTGGTTGGGACTACACAAGCTTCCTCCCAAGTTAGTGACATCACCAACCCTAAAATTTACATAAACCCCGCCCCCGGAACACGATTTATAGATTATCAAGACAGAATATGCTAATCAATGACTAGAAGATAACTACACGTAAGCTACATAAGTTCATCAACTAACCATTCAGAAACGTTCTGTTGCTTCTACATGTTGTTGCATTCTACATGTTATACCACCCCTTTAATGTATTTAACATTTAAATTATATATATATATATATATATATTAAATGAGTAGCTTCTTTTTGATAGTTGTCACCACTGATGTTCTAAAACCCCAGTGTTGTTCTGAGCTGTGTTTGTGTGTATGTCTGTATCTCTCTATGTGTGTGTGTGTATGTAGGATCTGTTCTGTATCTGTTCCCAGCAGTGATCTAGAACCACACTGAGATCCCAATCTTTGTTCTTGTTACCTCGTTCCCACACCCTCCCGCGTGGAGCGCACCACACTCTCTAATGTTTGAGAACACGCCAGTGTAAAAGTATCTGCCGTGTAACAAAAGACTGTTTCGGATCAGGTTCAACTTTGATAAACCTTGTCCTAGTGACTCGACAGACAAAGGTGTGGTGCGTATCCCGGCATAACCCCACTCCCTCACGCTGCTCTCCGCTGCTTCTCTCTCGCTCGCTGAGGTTTGGACTCCCACCGCAGGAGTTTTTATGTAATCACGGCCTGTTAATGTCAGGTTAATCAGGGCTGCTCGAACATGCCGTGATGGATCTGAAAGCGGCTGCTTGGCATTGAAAGGAAATCTGGTACCCGTCACAGCCACAATTAAAATGAATGAATAATTGAGACCGGCGGTCATCTGCCCATTCACCTGATATACGGTGTCCCTGACCACACCGAACAAAGCTCCCCCTCTCTCTCTCTCTCTCTCTCTCTCTCTCTCTCTCTCTCTCTCTCTTTCTCTCTCTCTCTCTCTGTGTGTGTGTGTGTGGATACTGTATTCACATAGTTTACCCGAGTGCACTGAATCTACATGTTTGAATACTTCAGCATTTAATCCTTCAGATTCTTGATTGAGTCTCGGCTTATGTTCACAAAGAGAGCAGATGAATGATGTTTCCTGTATTCCGTCTTAGACATCGTATGTGAAGTTTCCGCAAAGTCACAGCAGATAGTTTAAACATGCTGATGAGTGTTTTCAAAGCAATCTTGTCCCAAAAAATTTTATAAAAAAATGTATACATAAAATTTAAAAGATTTTTTTCTTTAGAACGTTCACTTAAAATAGTTCATTTTTGCAATTTTTTATTTTTTTCTTCGTTTAAAGAATCTTTTTTTTTTTTTTTTGAAATAGTGGAAGATATTAACATTTGGAACATCTTAAATAATTGACTTTGAATAATAATAATAATAATAATAATAATAATTGTTGAATGTACCATAGTCATTGTTCAATGAATGTTTATACTGTTCCCAATAAATATACAATAATGAAACCCTTACAAAACAGAGCCATGATTTTTTTTTTTTACTAAAGTACTTTTGTTATGATCGTTACATTACTGACTTGAAGAATGAGACCCTTACAAAAAAGCTTGCGTTTTGGAGATTGCAATACTATGCTATTCAAGTGACGTATAATGAAAGTCTAAAAATCATTTTTTTTTTTTTAGGTTTTTTTTTTGCTCAAGTGCAGGTAATTTCTGACTTATTATGTAAACTTTCCTCATATTTTAATTTGGTTCTCATGCATTTTTTGTTGAGTCGCTGTCGTGGCGTAATGGATAATGTTGGTCACAGCCTGATTAGTCTTAAACTGGAGATCTCTAACAGGGCAACACTGAGTGATGCTGAGATAGCATCAGACCCCTGTCCCTGCCCTGTCATCTCATTTTACTGTATTAGACTTTCTAATTAAACCGACGGTGAGAACGAGGGGGTGGGGGGGTCCCGCAGAATCTAATGCACTTTACATGACATATGCACAAGACGAGCCGAAAAAATGCCATCACAAACCCTTTACATTTCACCACAGACAGTGATGGAGCAGTTAGACAGGCACTGAGAGAAACTAACTTCGAGCGAAAGACAGAGAGACAGAAAGTAGTGGTTGCTGACCTTTAGGTGTTGCTGGTGGAGTTGCTTCTTGGAGAGAAGTCTCTGCGTGTCAGGAAACAGACTGCTATCCTCCGATTCAAACATGTGAAAGTGAACACAGACGAGAGAGAGAGAGCGACAGGGGGAGAGAGATAAGCAGAGGAGTTGCGTTTTGCACAGAAGGTGTGTCGTGTATCAGGGAGAGGGAAAGAGAGACAGAGAGAGAGAGAGAGAGAGAGAGAGAGAGAGAGAGAGACACTAAACAAAAGTTCACACCCACCCAGCCCTCCCTCCAAACCAAAAGTATGTTGGCAGCCGGCCGCACGTGTCCACCTGACATGCACCTCACACACACGCACACACACACCAAGCACAAACCCTCCCTGCGTACCTGCAGACACTGGCAGTGTGTTATGCACTAATACCAACATACTCAGCAACATGTTTACATTCTGATAATCTCATAAACACACACACACACACACACACACACACACACACACACACAGTGTTATGTATTTTATGCATCTATTCACAAGGTGAACAATTTAATGTATTTTTTCCTTTAAGTCAGAGGAGCATATTTGAAGTTTTACTACTGAGAAATATGTTTTGTGAGTGTATTGTTCAATTAGGCAAAGTTAATTTATTAAAGCACCTACATAAATATACTGTGGCAGTTCTGTTGGTGAAATGATGGTAGCAGATGCTGTTTTGATATAGTATATACTGTAGTAAAAGCTCTTTCTACCTGATCTGACCTTTAGAAATGACTTTTATTGGTGAAATCTAATTTATTTAGTCATATTAAATCATATTTGTGAGTAAAATATAACCAGTAGATTTAGATGTTAATTAATTGTTAGTTACCTGACCACATTTTACACTGCATTCTGAATAAATGCAGAACATACTGTATTCGCCACATTTTAGGTTTATGAAATCACATATGAATTATACATTGTTTTTTGTACTTAAGTCAGAGAAAGTTTTTTTAATATATAGGCAAAATATTAAAATTCACCTTAAATATATGTATATTATTAATTTTATTCATAAACATTTCTGAATGTGTCTCCTTGCCTTGTGAGAGCTCAGAATGAACATTTACAGGTACTAACTTTGTTAATTACTAATATATTAATTACTATTATTAATCAATATAAAAACAAAAAACACTGGAATTTATTTATTTATTATTTACTGAATGAAAAAAAGATGTACATATATTGAATAATATTTATTGATTATTATTTCCTTAATACTTATCCAATACGTATGCTGTTTTATTAATATACCATGGTACTATGTGATTATCATATTCATATACACTGTGTTATTTTTATGCTACTCCTAGGTAAAGAATAATACCGTAGTGCTTATTTTGTAAGTGTATCCTCGTATAGCTAAATAGGCCTCATATTTATTGTATACATTGACCGCAGCCCCCGTAGAAGATGTGTATGTGGGTGTGATGTGTAAATACGTGTTGATTCTTTTCATGGCTGCGTTCCCAGCATTCAGTGTCGTATTAAAGTCAGGGAGGGGCTGGATATATGTGGGCCGCTCCATTAATACCCACCTAAAGAAGGGAGCGGGCATGTTTCTGTGAGGCTCATGAGTAAGGTGTTTGTGAATGCAGGTGTGCACTGCGCCGATAATTATACAATGCATCAAGTGAACAGCGCTAAAAACACATTACTGTGTCATTCACACTGTGCAAACGTCATCATTTAAAGATCGAGATTAATACATGTTTACCCAGCTCAAATCACTCTCAAGCACTTTGATCCCTGGAGGTGGATTTTAATTCAGTGGTGTATCATTAATCAAGTGATGTCACAGAAGAAAAGGTTCCAAACGGAACCTTAAAGGGTTCCGCCAGCGGCTTCATGTATAGAACCTTCCTTCATTGGATCATTTTATGGATTTAATTTGAATTCTGATTAAATTTTATGAATTAAACATAGTTTATCACTAGAAAAATTTTAAATAACCTGTTAAACATGAAGGCATTATGCAATCATTTAAGACACAGAACCTTTTTGCCAAACCTTTTTTCTTTCTCTCTTAAAGGACTCATCATGAGGACTCTAATCTCTCTTGATCTTCTGAGATAAAAGAGTTTGATGTCTGACACTGAAAACATACTGTAACTTTCAGAACTCAAACTTCTTCCTCAGGTTAAAAAGAGATTCATTGAAACAAAGATACTCAAATGACTCGTTCTGAACTTCCGCAAGTCGTCAGACAGATGAATATGTTAACGCATGACTGCCCACATTCACATATCAACAACGCCTATTGAATTATCAGAAACAGAAACGTCACTATTGTTTGTTTCGTTGGCCGATGAAGCGGTGGTCTTAAACTCTGAATACTGACACACATCGGTGTGGATGCAGCATCACACAGAAACATGATGCCAGAAACGATCAATTCGTGAGCGTTTTTCTTGACTACCAATATGACGAGAGTCTTCATCTCATTTTAAACATTTCATTGCTAAAAGTACTATTAATGTCATTAGCTGTGAGATGTAGAGTAGATGTAAGGTATACTTTCGTGCATCTTTTAAATCTCTCTTTGATTATTGTGTTTCAGAAAGATGAATGACACGGCCTAGTTTTTTTCTGCTCACGGCCTTTCTCTTTCTGTTTTATGATCACTGATTTCAAATGAGACAGACTTATAAATGAGGACTTACTTTTTCAGCTGAAACTGCAAAAAAAATCAACCACTTCCTTTCCTGCAGTGCCTGCGTGTGTGTGTGTGT
>NW_028295874.1:0-18039 GCF_964197995.2 Scardinius erythrophthalmus
TAGCAAGACAAAAATGTTAATATGTCATTGTTCATAATGAAACAAAACAATACATTCCAGATCTGGTGGAAAGAACATCATCTCGAACATGTTCATGACTTTCAGAAAAAAACGACCAAAAAAGTGGCCATAGTTGAGGAAATACCCAACTACGTTAATAGTACTAGCCTTAAATCCATCTCAAATGTTCCTCAAGTGGATGAAGGTGGATTATCGTAAGAGGCCGTTCACAAAGAGGATGTTTTGGCTTTCCACTGTGCTAGACTGACACCTGTCATTTTCCCAATCCAGCGCTCTGCGTTTCATGGTTTTAAATGCAAAAACCGTGAACCGGCCCTAAATAAGTGAACTCGTCTCTTTCCATGTTTACTCTCTGTATCTCTCCAGATACTCGAGTTTGAACTGTTTAAAGCGCGTCTGTGTGCGCTATGGGAATTATTTTCCATCACTACTTCAACCACATTCCAAATCTACACGCACAAATCTCTGCTTCGCCTCGCTTTCGCAGCTTTCAAGTCCCAGAAGCCCTCTGCATGCTGATGTCTCGACACTTTCAAGACCACCCGTCTGAGCGGCTAATTAATCCCGCTGCAGATATATAGAGGCTTGATGGAGCTTTTCCCTCCTCTCCGGGTCCAGCGACGGGAGTTCAGCGGGGATCAGTGCTCCATTACAGTACACCACTGCCATACGAGGCCAGCACTCCCAGTGCTCCTCAATCACTTTAACAGCTTTAGGACATTAGATTGCGTACCAGAGACACTGCATTAGGAACAGCGGTTGATTTGTCCTCTTTAGGGTTAATGTGGATCCTGTGATGGAATCCTGTATGGAAATGTAACTGTCTCACTTAAGACTTACTGGTAACACTTTAAAATACTGTTTCATCCAATAATGAATAACTACACAGGAACAAATGAGTAACGCACTATTAGCATTCTATAACTACTATTAAAGGGATAGTTCACTTTGAAATAAAATTTTGGTATGTTTTAGCTTACCTCAAGGGCATCCAAGATGTAGGTGTCTTTGTTTCTGCAGTAGTTTCAATTTTGATATTTTTAGGATGCGCGCGCACCCTCAGATCACTTGGACGTGGCTGTGTATAAGAGGTAAAACCGATATAAATACTGTTCGTTTTCTCACACAAACCGCTCGTTTCGTGTCTTAGGCCATCAATGTGTACTTACGATGGGGAATTGTTTAATTTGGATGATGGGGAATTGTTTTAATTTGGACTCTGTGCATGCTCTTTGAGACAGTATCCATATACCTGCATTAAATGACTGACAGACAAGAACGGTTTGACCTAAAAATATCAAAATTGAAACTACTGCGGAAAAAAAGACACCTACATCTTGGATGCCCTTGAGGTAAGCTAAAACATACCAAAATTTAATTTCAAAGTGAACTATCCCTTTAACTAACAAGAAATTTTGATTAACAAATTAGTAAGTAATAGCGCTCAGTTGAATGTGGTAGTTCACTATTAGCTAATCAGTAACTGCTATTTTTTTCATACCTCCCAGATAACTACTGTATACAGGTTCATAATTAACATGAATAATGCATAATTTATAATAAAATGTAACGGTAACCCAATAGTAATGGCTCAAGTGTAACTACATCCTTCTAAAAGAACAACTAATAATTTGGATCAGTAGTCATTGTAAGCTTTTGAGGTTTTTGTAAGATTTTGAATAGTAATTCCTTCCGATGGATTTGGTAACACTTTAGTCATTACTAGTGTGTTCCCATGATCTTCACTTTAGAATACTGATCCAAATAATTAGTAGTTCCTTTAGAAAGATGTAGTAACACTTGAGTCATTACTATCCAAAACCTTACAAAAACCTCAAAAGCTTACAATGACTTCAGATAATATTAGGGAGTTATCAAGCTTTTCACTTTAGAATACTGATCCAAATTATTATTAGCTCCTTTAGAAGGATGTAGTAACACTTGATTCATTACTAATGGGTTACCATTACCTTATATTATACATTATTAATATCAATTATGAACCTGTATATAGTAGTTCTTAGTAGTCTTCAGTGAGGTATGAAAAATAATAGTCATTGATTAGCTAATAGTGAACTAACTTAAACTAACACATTGGACTAAGCACTATTACTTACTAATACGTTAATCAGAGTTTCTTGTTAGTTAATAGTAGTTACTAGAATGTTAATAGTGCATTACTCATTTGTTCCTGTGCAGTTATTCATTAATGAAGGAACAGTATTCTAAAGTGTTACCGACTTATGGTTGGGTTTTTTCATTAGATCATGTTAACACGTTATTCTCCCATTTGTATTACTAACCTAATGCAAATGAGGGCAACCTGGCATTTCCATCTTTGCCTTTTTATAATTAGTTATTTACATCGCAAATTAATAAAATGATGATTCCCAGATACAAACTCATATCTGCAATATTGTGTCAAATACATTAGTTCACACAGTTGAACACTTTTCCAATAATTTCACTCAAACTAGAACACTAACCATGTAGCAATACAATCTCCTTTTGTCTTTAATTGCATGGATGTAGCTGTTGTGCGTCCTTGTCATAGCGCCACCAGATGGCAGCAGGAAGTGGACACATACAACAGACTTTGAAATAGTCCTCTTATGCTTGCAGATGTTTTTTTTGTGTGTTTTTTTCTTTAAGGCAAGACACCCCAGGTGAATAGGGTAAAAAAAAGAGATAGATATCACCATACTTCCCCAGTTGATTGATTACATTAAGAATTGCAACAACAAAATAATTATAACAAATTTTCTGAAATGTTGTTAAAAAATGCAAATGAGGTGATATCGAATTTAATATGCACTAATTTGCACACATTTCTAGAACAAATCTGAACATCTGAACATTGGATGAAGTCACGTTCAAAATTATTTTGACATATTAGAGTCAAAGGATATCTCATCTCTTTTTATCACTCCATAAATCAGAAAATACTGTCAACAGCAAGAAAAAATCATGTCACCATTTTTTATTAGTAATTAAATGTGTATTAATTTGAGAGGGTGCAGTTTAGGTATTGGAAATGAATTGTGCAGTATATACAAAATCAACAGTTACATATATACCATGGTTGTCATCATTTATAACAGATCTTGCTGTAAAAATTCCACAATTTACAACGACAGACCATCTGCTGCAAATCATTTTCAGCTGAATCTTAACTTGAACTGTTCTCAATCTTGACAATGTGTAATTGTGATGCCACATCACTGAGGTCATTGTTTCCATGATCCTATAGGCTCTGCTTCATGTGATAATGTTTCTACCATCGATCATCAAGCAGCTTCAGGTTCATGTAAACCTTTCCACAGCTGTCTTTACTCACACAGACTCATATAACATTGAGTCACAGGTAGGAGTTCAGGAACGCCGTAAAACAAGACACCTGGATCTGTTCTTTCTCTGAAAAGTGTATACGAAATGTCTGGAGGCAATTTAGTTCTCCAAAATAACGAAAATACAGGCTGAGAAAAATGTTCTTTTCACCTATGGACTTTCATGGAGAAATGTGAGGTCAGACATCAGGTATTGGATTGACCCAGAGCTCCAGAACTCTGTTGTGAATTTACAGTAACACTGCATGAAGCCTTGACATTAAAGGAATAGCAAATATTCTGTTATTATTTACTTACCCTTGTGAAAAAGAAGTGTTTAATTGTATTGAATGTGCACTTGTAGTATACTTCAAATTTTAAAAATGTATATTTTAAAAAACTACATTCATTTTGCACTTAAGTATATTCGTTTAACCCTTAAATGCATGAATGTTTCCCCAATCATTATTACATATTCGGGTCTTTAGCGACCCGGACCTATCTGTCGTGATAATATATTATATATGCTCTCCTGATATTAGAGTAACAATAACAGAAGAATAAAATAAAGCATATTTTGTTACCTTTTGGAGCTTGGAAGGGATCAGAGGTTTTATACCATCATCACTGTCCTCGTCAGAGCTCATTTCCCAGAACATTCAACACCTGGCTCATATTCGCCATCTCAAACATATCCTAATTTTCAACATCTTCAGAATCAATATTTGATCGCTGACAGCTTCTTCATCAGATCCATCATTAAGTGACAGTGACACTAATATTTGATTGCGTTCAGTACTTGTTCTGCAGTAAATCTCTGAGATTTTGCTGATGATACGTCCTATTCTTTTGTTTTCTGCCTGCGGTAACTATGAGTGAAACGTCACTTTATCATTGTGTATCAGACATTGCCACCTTGTGGAATAAAGGTGAATTGCACTTATTCAGTCATTAGAGATTAAATTATTGTTGTGCAGAAAAAAAATATACTTGCACTGTTTCACACCTCTGGTCGTTAGCGACCCTATACAATGTTTACAGAAAATGAATGGAATACAGGCATTATTTTATTATTTGTTTATTGTTATATTGTTTATAATGAATTAAGGAATGCTAAGAAGGTTGATGTCTAACATTAAAAAATGAATGAGGAGGAGGGTAGTGAATGACGTCCTGGGTCACTAAAGACCTGAGGTATATGCGTTTTAAGGGTTAAAGTATATTATTCTCGTGTGCACATGAGAATGTGTGTGCATCATTTTAAAAGTGGTCACACTTTAAACCCTCTCTCAGGGTGTTTACCTTTGGTCTCTGAGCTGATTAATGTGAGATTCCAATATCCAGACCATGAAAATACTTCATATAAGATGAAAAATAAATGAAATACCTCATTTATCAAAATCTCTTGTCTGCACAAACAGCCAAAAGCATCTCATTTCCATGCAGATCTGTTTATGTACAGCACACTTTCATTTATCATCAGTTATTATAAGCATTGCTCCATATACATTAAAGATACAAATATATTATTTATAAATAAACATTCTAATTATTTATATTACAATAACAGTATTATTCTATTTTAAAATACTTACAATGTTTGTATAGTTTTGGTCATAAGTTTACATTTCTCTTGCAGAAAATGCTGACTGTTGATAAATGTGTGCCTCAAATATCTTTATTTTTG
This sequence comes from Scardinius erythrophthalmus, assembly GCF_964197995.2. Lineage (NCBI taxonomy): Eukaryota > Metazoa > Chordata > Actinopteri > Cypriniformes > Leuciscidae > Scardinius > Scardinius erythrophthalmus. Next base: position 5,035 of record NW_028295874.1, read on the forward strand.
TTTCTGAGTCAAATGTCTTAAGAGAGTGTGGGGCAAATTCCTTCACTGATTCAGATGTGTGTCTGTGTGTGTGTCCCTGCACAACCCCCCTCTGTCCCAGACTGCTCATTAGTATTCCATGCATTTATGAGTTCACACACACACCCATCTGTGGGAATAAGCAACCTTACCAAACCCACCAGGAAGCACCAAGACCGGCCCCCTTTCATATGAACAAGAACAATGAGAACCGCCCCAGTCCCTTAATCTCTCTCACACACACACACACACACACTCACAAACCGCTGTCCTCTAAAGCTCAATGTCACTGTGTCCTTACCAGCTCCATAAATGATCTTATGATCCGAGACGGAACATGGGAGTCAGTGTTCAACATTTTTATCACCACTCTGTGCTTTCTAAATGCATTATATTAATTTAATAATATTTGTATGCTAAATTATCTTATTTCAGAGTGTGGATATCGATTGATTTCTTTCTTTTATTAAAGGGGTCATGACATGGATTTTTCACTTATAATACTGTATAATACACTTATAAACTGTGTATATATATTCATACATACACACACACACACACACACACTTAAACACATATACATATATGTATATACACACACACACATATACATATGCATATATATATATATATATATATGAAAAAAATACTGTAAAAAGGTAAAATGAATAAATAATATTAATAATAATACCAAATATAATAAGTTAAAAATGATAATGATTCATAGCACTCAAATGTTCAATACTCAATGTTTTATAATATGCTTAAATAATGAATTCACAATCACTTCAGCTATTTATGCGTTTCTAATTTAACATATCCATCACGAGATAAACAGAAATTTGACTCGAAACAACATGGATTCATAGTTGTTGTATTGAACACGAGAGCATCCCATGGAGAGCTCTGTAGCGATCTGTCTTCACACACCTCGCACTCTGTTACAAACCATGACGTTTCATGACTTTTCCGTGTAAGTCATAAAAATAAAAAGTTAGATTTGTGTTGCAGAAAAAGAAGAGTGAGTAAGTGTTGGCAGCGAGACACCTTGATTCATAAATTATATTCAGGCTGCTCTTTGTTACTCACAATGAATCACTCCGTACAGAGGCTCACACTTCAGTCAGTTTAATGAAACTCAACAATCCCATCCTACATGAGCAGCTCAACCCAATAAATCAACCAGCACGAGGGAGGTTGCTTAATACACTTTCCAAAACAATATGCAACTGACCGTGTGCATGAAGGACAATATTTATACGTGCCAAAAAGCTTTTTCTAAATTGTGTCGTCTGTATACCATTCCTGTATTCCAAATTAAGCTGCTTTGGATAAAAGTGTCTGTAATATGCGTAAACAGGTTTTGAAATGAACACCCGCCAATACGAGGGAAAATCGTCAGTGGTGGGTAACGCATATCAACACACAAGCCAATTCAGCAGGTTATGATTCATAAATTATGTTCTATCACTTTGCATGGCGCTGCTATAAGAGCCCTTTACCTAAAAGGAGCCTCAATCATTAGCAATGTTTGATGTCTGTCCGGAGCGCCCAACTACGACTCCAAAATCATGCATTCATTGAGAAACATCATCAAATGACGCGAAGGGCATGGGAGTTTTATCATCATGAAACTATATGCTGGGGTATAATTGTCATCATGACATGATATTTTGGTGCATGATTTTCATTATCATTATCAGACACCTTTGGAGTGAGAACGGCTTGGACTTTTTGAAGCTGGGGATGTGACTTTTGAATTTGAAGATCAAGGTAAATTGTACTAAATTTGTCTTCCGAGAAACATTTAAGTATCTTCTGTAGCCTAAGGCAGTACTAAATGAAAAAATATTAAATTTAAACAAAATAAGAAAAATGTACACGTCTTCATCCGGTTCGAAAAGTTTTCACCTCCGGCTCTTAATGCATGGTGTTTCCAACTGAAGCATCAGTGAATGTTTGAATTTGTTTTAATAGTTCTTTGAGTCCCTCAATTGTCCTCGGTGTAAAAAGATGGATCTCAAAATCACACAGAGTCACCACTGGAAAGGGTTCAAATATGCAAAAGATGCTGGAAAACTGAAGAATTTGCGGGACCTGGAGGATTTTCTGAAGAACATTGGGCAGTTCGACAAACAGCATTAAGAATCAAGGGTATGTAAACTTTTGAACAGGGTCGTTTTTATAAATTCAGCTATTTTTTGTTTTGTGGACTATATGTAAACATCTTTTATGTAAAATATCTTATTCAGGACAGCACTAAGTGAAAAAAAAAACATGCATTTTATGATCCCTCTTATTTTGTGAAAATAATGAACATTTTGCAGATTCTTCAAGGTGTATGTAAACTTTTGACCACGACTGTGTGTGTGTCAAGTCAATTCAGGTCACAGCGCTTCTCTAGTCTAGTCAACCTGACCCAAAGCGAGTCATTCAGAAGATAAAAACATGAAAAGGTAAAGGTAAAGCTAATCTTTCTTGTGTCGTACATAAGATGACACTTCGAAACCATCCTCGATACCATACCATCTCTTCTTTTGTCAAGTGCAACTTTTTTTTTAAAGGTACCAGGCATTATAGAACATTGTTTTTAAAATGATAAATCTCAATTTCCTCCAAGCAGAGCTAAGAGAGCGAAGAAAAATTGTGTGTGAGCTATCTGAGCAGCGCATCCCTCCTGAGACCTTGTTGTTATATAGCAAAGCTATTCTTTTTGTTTCCACCATGAATGTGGGAGAGATGCTTTGATCATTGGTGGGACTATCTACAGCCGAGAGCACAAGAGGGCAAAAGGAGCTTCCATCCGGCGGCGCTGAAGGAGATGAACGAGAAAATGAAGTGCAGAAAGTAGGACAAAGCGTGGAAAGAAAAGCATGCCTGGAATAAACACAGCAAAACCAGCGCCAAAAGCTTCAAATCAACGTATACTGCACCATATTTGAGAAAAAAAAAAGAAGAAAAGAAAAGAAAAGAAGAGGGAAAATACACTATATTTGGAGCTTCCCAGAGGGGGAAAACACTGACGGCACTAGCTAAATAGACGTTCCTATGGTGTCCAAGGTCAATGCTGACAGGAAATAAATTATGGTTTGATTAGGTATCAGTGTAAATCTGACAGTAATTCTTCCTCTTCTGCCTATGGTGGTTCCAAATCTAGGCTGCATTTCACTTTTGTTGTGCAGTCAACTGTAAAATAGGATTTCTCTTGGCAGGGGGCTTTAGCTTTTTAGAAGAGGCCGATGTATGACGCCAGGCATGGCAATGCAACACAATGATGTAAAGAACAAGCAAACAAACAAATCCAGACAGCCCTCCTAAGGCATGTGAGCTTCTGATGGCTTCAACAGGATTCAAAGACATCCGTCAAGAGTCAAGATTCATGGGGAAGTGGGGCGAGAGCATTGTTAAATGTGGTAACATGAAGCAAACTTCACTAAAACCAGTGTTGTTTCGAAAGGCTGATATATTAAAGGATTTAAATATGCAAATGTAACTGGTCCTACTCACACCGCTCTGAGCAGCATCACCGGGATGGGAGGTGGGCGCTAACAAGGACAATAAAGGCCGTAGACTCTAAAGTCATTCTCCAGTGTGCCTCTTGAGGCCAGGGGAGTGAGGTTTACTTGTACAGCTCTTACAAGCTGGCCTCCGTTACACTCAAAACCCCTCAAAACCTCACTCCCATCCGGGTCACGGCACCAATGTAACTGACCCTACTCATACCACTCCAAGTGGGATTCGAACCAGCATCAATGGCATGGGAGGTGAGCACTCTAACAAGTATGCTAAAAACTGCAACCTCTAGAGTCAGTCGCTAGTGTGCCTCTTGAGGCCAGGGGAGTAGGGTTTATTTCCACAGCTCTTTACAAGCTTGCCTCCATTACACAAACACATAAAGATTGCCAAAAAGAAAGCAAAGTTGGAGACTCTTATACTTCACCTGGCAAGTAGAAATACAGAAAGGAAAAACAGAAAAGGGGAAGCAACCAAAATGACCTTTTTGTTGCCAAAAATGTATAATTATTTCTTCAAAGTCTGACCTCCCTGGTGGCTCCATCTGCTCCATCATAAAATGATAAGTTATGTCAGTTCCGCTGTTCTGTATAGATGAATCTGACAGTTTGAGGTTGTAGGTTATGTGGTCATGTAAACACACAGCATTCTTACAGGATTACTTACAGGTGTGTTTGGGAAACCTGTTCGAAAGAGTCAATATGTTTGCAGTACCATTTAGTGCCACTAGTGGAGCACAAATTCTTTAAATATTAATTTTGTCCCTATCACAATGGAATTATCTAGCTCTTTATTTGCAATGAGACTAGAATAACTTTTATCAGATGAAAAAAAAAGCAATGATCATGCTATCATTCGTATGTTGCACTTTAAATTAAGCTTTATTTTTGCAAACTCTTTTTTTCACACTTGATGATTGTCAAGTGTTCATTTTAGACCCTGAATATGAAACATGCAAAACTATGTTAATGAAATGGAGGAGTGTGTGTGTGTGTGTGTGTGTGTGTGTGTGTGTGTGTGTGTGTGTGTGTGTGTGTGTGTGTGTGTGTGTGTGTGTGTGTGTGTGTGTGTGTGTGTGTGTGTGTGTGTGTGTGTGAGTGTGAGTGTGTGAGAGAGAGAGAGAGAGAGAGAGAGAGAGAGAGAGAGAGAGAGAGAGAGAGAGAGAGAGAGAGAGAGAGAGAGAGAGAGAGAGAGAGAGAGAGAGAGAGAGAGAGAGAGAGAGAGAGAGAGAGAGAGTGTGAGAGAGAGACATTTAACAAAGTAATCAAATGTGTGGGAACTATGCCAGTGTGTGGGTCCCAATTATTGCTGAGGATGGTGGCAGAGGGATTAGAGATGCCCAGCGGGCACAGATGGCAGTGAAGTCCTATGGGTCCCATTCAAAGGTCATCCGCTTTATAATAACCTCTACTCCACCCTCCAGGCTATTCATAATTTACACTTCATTCCACATCTTCTCAAAGACAGCCTCTCCAAGTATTTCATCCCTCGTTTTCTCCACCGACAAACCCTTCAAAGTGAGGGCATCTGTGTTATCTAACGAACAAAATCTGCACTTTGTAAATACACCCTCGCAGGTGAAGGGATGTCATTTCCAGAGACTCTGACTCGAAGGGGGCGATTCATTAAGACACTTGTGTAGACGGGGGGGATAGATGTTATCTGTGTCTTTTGTCAAGACATTTCATCAAGAGTGCCACAGTGAAATGTCACGTCCCCTTCAGGTTACGCCGGGGTGGCGTATGTCGCCGGTCAGCACCCGCCAATTGCGACAATATTGCAGTGGCAATTTCCTTTCTGAAGGTCATTCTTGGTCTGGTATGCCTCCTAACTCCCTAAAATGCCTTTGTCTTCAGAGTGACATGAGAATCTACTTCTCTTTGTCGCTCTGTCAATTCTAATAGGCTTAAGATTGAGCCATTACTGTTACAGCTAATAATTGTGCATCAGTGATCTTACACCATATTTACAACAGATGTATACGCACACGTTCATTTTTACCTTGGACTGACTGTCTATAATCAACTGTTTGGTAACAGTATATCACTGCTGCTCAGGTATTTGTAACGTCCTAAGCGAAGAACGATAAAGAACTTCGCTGTGAGTATTTCGGGGCCTTAAAACCATGTCATATTTGTATCCGGATTCACGAGCTGCTCAGCTGATTTTCCACAAATTTAACAATATTCCAGGAAGTGTTCAACTGGACTGCACATGGTTTCTTTTTTCATTAAATAATGGAAAATATTGGTCAACGCAAGTCAGTTGGTGGTAAATTATAAATGACTGGACTGTGAATTCATACAGAAATGTTTTAGTTTCAGTTTTCATTCCACTTTAACATATTTTGTACTTGTTGGGAAGGTAAGATGTGGCATTTTTATAGAGCAACTTGTACAGTACTTTAAATTCGCTAAGGCTTGGCATCTTTAATTAATGTTGTTTATAATGAATGCTACTATAATTATGGACTATGTTTATTTATTACTACCATTTTAAATTATTGTTCCGTACCGAACTGAATGTAAAAATGCAACTATATTTGTTTTGTTTTTGTTTTGAGCCCTTCAAATGACATGCTGAGAATTTTTTTTTAGATTGTGACCATGAAGTAAATCGTGCACACAATATAATAATTAATTCCCTCAATTTACTAAATCGTGGCCATGTAATAAAAATTATTTCAAATCAAAATGAGTATAAGTAACGTTGCACCTACATGTCAACTAACTCTCATTAAAGTGTTAGTTAAGTATTAATAGACTGGTAGGGTTAAGGTTAGATTAAGTTGACATGTAGTTGCAAAATTACTTATAGTCAGTAGAATGTCTGTTGGAGGACCATCACAATAAAGAGTTGGTAGATATTAAACAGACAGTCTACTTATACTCCAATGAAAGTTAGTTGACATATAGTTACAAAGTTACTTATAGTTAACAGCATGTTCAAAAGGGACCATCAAAATAAAGTGTTACCAAAATCTTATTTTGTGGGAACAATATATATATATATTTTTGTTCACATGTCATGTGCTGGGCTCCATCATTCATAACCCAGTTTGATTTATATTCAGGTGCGACCTTTTGTTTTCTGAAAAATACAGTATGCTAGTTGGGCAAGTGGCTTATGCTAATCAGTGTAGCATTGTGTTGAGGTTTCATCAAGTGAAAGTGTGTGTGTGTGTGTGTGTGTGTGTGTGTGTGTGTGTGTGTGTGTGTGTGTGTGTGTGTGTGTGTGTGTGTGTGTGTGTGTGTGTGTGTGTGTGTGTGTGTGTGTGTGTGTGTGTGTGTGTGTCTACCCTGTCTGCTTTTGTTGTCTACCAAGTGTAGCATGTGTGACTGATAGCCTCTCTTTATTGTAGCGTGATTAATGTAAGCATGTTAGAAGGGTGATGAATAGATCAAATTTCCCCTTGAGGTCCAAACCCTTGTTTACGCCACTTATTACCACTTGCTCTCTGATGTCTTAATTGAACCTCTAGGGTTCTCATGTTGACCTTGTGGCCAAAACCCATGGGACGGCACCTTTATCTTTACTTTAAAAAAAAAAACCTTCCTCTGAAAGAATACAGCATCTGATAAGGGATGATAAGCGACCGTCCGGACCACCCCAATTCCACATTCAATCTCCCATCTGTCAGACAGACATAAATCTACCAGAGGGAGATGGAATAAACCGGCACTATTGGTGTGCCTGCGTCTCTACATTACTTTCTCAGATTATTAGATAGCGCCCTGACAATGTATAACAATGAATTTCATTCATTGAACATGGAAAGCAATCATCTTAGACTTAGCAATGCTGTGAATATACGCAGAAGCTCCAGCGTGCGCTAGTGTGGTAGAAGCAAAAATACGCAGTGATTACAGCGGTATGCTTCCGTGCACTTCTTCTGCTGTATTTATAACCTTGTGGCCTGATTTAGATTCTCCATCTGGTCTTTCACTGTGGGGATGTTTGTGGTCTGTCTGTCCCTCTCTTTGGCGACACGGCACCTCTACCCTCAGTTTTTATTTAAGGAGCAGATCCTGATGTTTATTTTTGTGTGCTTAAGAAGTTGAGGTTTATCTATAATAAACTTTTTTTTTGTGCGCTTAAGAAGTTGAGGTTCATCTATAATACACATACAGTATATATATATGTATGTATATATATATATATATATACATACATACATACATATATATATATACATACATATATATATATACATACATATATATATACATACATATATATATACTGTATGTGTATTATAGATGAACCTCAACTTCTTGTATATATATATATATATACTTCTTGTATATATATGTGTATATATATATATATATATATATATATATATATGTGTATGTATATATATATATATATATATATATATATATATATATATATATATATATATATATATATATATATATATATATGTATATGTATATGTATATGTATATATACACACACACACACACACACACGTTTCATGTGACAAGTGCATTTGTCCGCTCATGTGCACAGTGTGTATTACTGCGAGACAAGAGTGCGCTTCACAGAGCATGAATGGAAATCTGCATGTGAGCGCTCAAACAGATCCAACAAATCGAGTTGTTACTTTGTATTACAGAAACTGTAGAAAAACCTATTGTTAGTGTTAAAGTATAGATAGATAGATGCAGCAAGCAAATGCAGCAAGCGTCTGCATAGTGAGGAGTAAATATATCTCAGGCATATGGCTTGGCGCTCTTCTGACACACCGCTGTGGTCAGGGCATCTTGTTGAGTTTATAGGGAGGAGGAGGACAACGTTTCAGAGCTTTATTACACACTACGGCCCCTTTATATGTTCCCTTTGCTTCTAAACTACAATTAAACTCTTTCTCCTTTCACAATAAATCTAATTCACACAGTTTACCTCCTAAACATGGAGCATTATTGGAAAGTATTGCATAGGCCAATCTCATATTTCTCAATTCATTCTTTTAAGGATGATATGACATGCAACACTGAACAAGCTGATAATATGGTGTTGGTCACACAATAACTACATGAGAACGGCATAACAGCATCCTTTTAAGAAATCAAAGACAAAATAAAAAGGTTTGACAAATACATATTTCTTTCCTGTTTTAAACTATTTCCTGTTGAAACAGGATGTTGGGGAAAGTATTAGCATATATATTGCCTCAAAGCTAACCGCTCTATAATCTTTCAGAAGTACAACACTCATCTTAATAACAGCAGAGCTCACAACACCAAACAGCTCATAAAGAAGCATCACTGTTTATACCAGGTGACATAAGCAATGAAGCATGAGTCTCATTTCTCTTTTTGCAATAAAGCAGGACTCTCATTCTCTTAGCTGGCTACTGGGCTAAGCTAGTTGTTATTGCATGTTAACCAGCCTGATCAGTGTAGTCATGATGAGTGACCAGCTAAAACCAGCCTCAATCAACTAGCACACATCAAATGTCCCTACAACCTGACAGATCTCACTGAAATAGGTGTCGTGAAAAATACCACCTGTTTTTGTGACAGCCCTAGGCTATAGAAACAGAAAAGAATTGTGAGGGGAGCACTTGTGTTTTTTTTTAATCAGCTTTCTGCCCGTCAGTCAGAGTGAGTTCGGATGTGTTGACATCCAGTTGGCTGACATGTCTGTGGAGGGCAGAGTTCTGTAGTAAGCCATGCATTGTTGAAGATGGTTAACTAAATGCATTTTAATTATGACATCTCTCTGAGTAGTTGGAGTGTTGAGGAATGTTAAATGTGAAGTAAGTGATTTCTGAGAAACGCTGTTGAAAGTGGATTGGACTGAGCACCACAGCACAATCAGCCAATCAGCAGTAGGGGGCGTGTCCACTCAGGATGGGGGAGGAGAGAGAGTGAGCCAATCAGCAGTAGGGGGCGTGTGCACTCATGATGGGAGAGGAGAGAGAGTGAGCAAGATGGATATTTGAAGAAAGACTGTAGAAGGAGAGATGGCTGAGAGACATTACAAAAGAGAAAAGGTCAGAGGAATATCACTGGAAAAATAAGGGTTATGATCAGGCAGGAGCTCTAGGACCCGTGTTGATATTAGAAAAGCTTTTCAGCGGTGAAGAGACCTAAGCGGGAAGACCTGAAAACAGACTGCGAGGTCTGTTCATTTGTCATCTTTGGTTTATTTTTCATTGCGTAGTGCGAGTTCGTGCATTTTGGGGTTGGAGCAATAAAGGTAGTGGTGTGTTTGTTTGGGTCGATTTCAAATATCAACATTGTTTCTCAGAAATCACTTACCGCACCTTCAATGTATTTTCCAAGTATGGACGTGCAACTGCCATTAGACACACAGACACACTATTGTGAGTATGTAAGATATGCTGCTGCTGGCTAAATAGACATAAATTATGTAGCAGATATTGTCAGGTGGAGCTGGGGAAGGTGGAGGGTTTCAGAGAAACTCTAGCCAACAGCAAACACTTAACCAGACTATTTAAATGTTGAGCAAGCAATTCCATTGGCTGCAGGATCACCAGAGGCCAATCAGCTTGTGCCATGCCGATGTGATTGGACCAATCAGTCTGCACCATATAGAGTTTCAAGACTGAACTAGAAATTAACGACATAAAAATGCATTAAATGCACATTATATTTATATCTTTCATTTTTTGTTAAAAAAAAATATTAACATACTTTGATTTTGGAGTGAAATTACTAATTATTTTCTTTCTCACACTTTCTACCTTTCACTATGCTCTTTTTTACAGTCTTCAGTCAGAGTATATATGCCCCCTGCACCCATAGGTGACACACATCTGCTCTACAGGAACAAACAGAAGACTGCGTGTCACTCACCTGTCACTGGATCTTGACTGTAGAAGAGCAGGCAAAAGACCTTGCAAACTATCAAATTCAAGGCTCTTTCTCTCATACTGATAATACAAAATCATAGAGGATTCAACAACAGCTCTGTGATAGACCATTCTCAGAGGAACTGAATGGAAATACATCAATATTGTCAATTCAAGCAGAAAATTGTACAATAAAAGCTGAATTCAAATTTATTATTCTCAGTCCGCTAAAGAATTACCCGACAGCAGTCAAATGTCACACTAGCTCATGATAAATAGAAACTGTACAGTATTACTTTTTTATCAACATACTGTGATGTATTTTAAGTAGAGCTATCAATCAATTAAAAATGTAATGAAATTAATTTTGAGATAGTTTAAGGTATTAAAAAGTATTTTTGTAAACAATATTTGCAGAAAAAACATGAATTAAGATCATTTTAAACATTATTTATAATGCAAGAAAATTTGTATTTTGCTGTATTGTGTTATGTTTTAAGAATTTTCAATACAAGTATTTATACAAATGGTCTCAAAATCATATCTTTAAAATATATAATCATAATTTTACAATTTTATAGCTCTTTTAAGATGATCAGCGGTTTGCAGAAGCAGCAGTGGAATCGAGCGATTTTTGCAGGTTTTGCAAAAAAAAACATGAAACCCATGGTATTTACACCCACTCGAGCGAGTTGTTTGCTAAAAAGAAGCCATTGAGCATCGTCGAGAGGTTAAAAGCCGTAACGGCTCTGGAACTGGATTGGATTAAACCCGCCAATAGCACGCCAGGTGGATAAGCCAGTTTGTGATTGGTTCCCGCAAATTTGTAAACTAGGAAGCAGATAAATGGACAAGTTCCAGCCTGAGCTGCAGGGCGAAATCAAATATATACAATATATACACTGTATAATGTACAGAAAATACAACATTTCTTACCTAGTACAATTTTGATGGTAATATTCATTTAACAATGCTGAGAGATTAAGTATTCATAATTTATAATGCCATTAATTTTAAAGACAAGGGTCAAAAACAAGCACATCCCCAACATTACTCTTCCCAGCAGTAACCGTCTGGTCATCTGGTGAACATTCTGCCCTCTGGCTTGCTCCATGCTCAGTGTGCTGTCCTCCTCTACTGAAGACAGATGTGGTAATAAGGTTCAGTCTGGGGCTTCTCTGGACCCCCTGAGATGCGGGCACCAAGTTGTTGGATTAAGCCTGGATCAATGTTGACACCCCTGGGAGGGATGATGCCCTGGAGGGTCAGCTGGCTGCACCCGACCCAGAAAACAGCTCCACCGTAATCAGGTATTTGAGACTCAGGTGATTTAGAAATGTTGACGCTCAATCACTTTGAGAAAGGGGGAGTAAACAGCCTCAAATGGGAAAAAAAATTTCAGCACGTTGCATACCTGCTAGCTACTGTGGGGTTTCTCACTTCTACTTAGCCCAAAACTAATTCTGCCTAGTCTCTTCCTGTGCATAAATGGGTTGGAATCCATTGACATACCTGTAAACCAAGTCACTAGATGTGCAGTCTGCTCTTGACCCAAAACAATTAGCATGACAACTTCAAGGCTGCCCAAGGGCTAACTGCTAGAAATAGTGACAGGGACAACAAATGTAGCTGTCTGTCATACTTGACCTGAACACAAGGTGTCTCTTCTAATGGGCCTGGGTCAATGTGCCAGAGTCAACCAATTATGAGGCCATTGGAGGACCATGACCTGAGCATTGTGGCAGTATGAGGGTAATTGCTTTGTAACTGGGAGGGGAAAAAAACAGAAGTGCTTCCTAACATTCTTAACAAAGGTTACCTCAAAACTCCTTCCTTAAAACACCCATGCACATATTGTAAATTCTTACAATTAGGTTCCTCAAAAATTGTTTTACAGTCTGATGCCAACGAAAAACATTTATAAACTTATATTATGTCTTAGCAGATTTGTAAGAATTATTTCCCAACCCAAAAATTTGAATTATCATTTGCGTTTCTACATATTCCACCTAGATGTTATGAGAGATATTGCATTTCTACATGCTGAGGTTACAAGAAATTCGGAAATTAATAGCTATATTTGGTGTCACAAGAGTTGAGAGTTACAGCTTTGGTTGTTAGAAAAGAGCAGTTTGAGTTGATCAAAACATCTGTGTTTGTGTTTCACAGAAAAACAAAGTAATAATCTGTCTGCAAAGTCATATACTAAGTACTACATTTGATGAAGAACTTAATTGTCGACTGTTAAAAACATACATTCTATACAGTATGAATGTGTGTAGTATGGATAAAATCCAGAAGTACTACATTGGACAAGATGTCATTGTCATGTGACCTACAGATTCACTGCCAGTCACAACTCCTCTTCCATGATGTTACAGGTGAGGCTTCCTCTCCGCTTCCTCCGGATCACCAGAGGGAGCTCTCACCAGAATATTGACTGTTGCTATTCGGACTACAATTCTCATAGGCCCTCAGACCTAAGACTGATTGCACATGCACCTGCAGCTCATCACACACACACACACACACACACACACACACACACACTATTTAAGCACACCACATACACACCACCATTTCGAAGTCTTGATTTGCTAAGGTTGTCAATTCTGAGCGTTTCTACTGTGAACTGTTATTCTGCGTTT